>NC_092104.1:5006873-5104373 GCF_045679555.1 Salvelinus alpinus | reverse complement strand
ACCTTAATATTTAACATAATTCTAACCCTAACACTAATTCTAACCTTAACCCTAAACCCCCTAGAAATAGCATTTGACCTTGTGGGGAGTAACAAAATATCCCCAGCTGGTCAACTTTTTGTTCGTTTACTATTCTTGTAGGGACTTCTGGTCCCCACAAGAATAGTTAAACACGTCCACACACACGTCCACACACACACACACACACACACACACACACACACACACACACACACACACACACACACACACACACACACACACACACACACACACACACACACACACACACACACACACACACACACACACAGACCAACTGGAAAACACACCCAGCAGTATACATAACTCTGTGTTATTGGGTGATCTGCATCACTGTGGTTTGGTCAGTACCTGCTCTGAGCTGGTTATAGGGCCGTGCCTCCATGGTGGTGGGGTGTATGGGCTGGGGGACCCCCCCGTGGCCTGCTATGGGGTGCGGAGGGTGAAGCTGGGGGTGAGGGTGGACCCCTGGTTTGAGTGGTGTCTGTCCCGTCTGTCCCTCGGAGTAGTTGACGAACACAAAGCCGTCCTTCTCGTCCAGGCTGAGGGTGTCTGACCAGCGGCGGGAGTCATCTGACCCGCTGTCCACTGACCACGAGGCCCCTGTCCGAACTCCAGCGACACCAGGACCCCGAGGAACTGCAGGGGGAAAAAAACATTTTATTTTTGGGTTGCAAAGTAGTAAGAATAGGGTAGGTTTAGCTAATAAACTATAGAACTTAAGTCATCAAATGAATGAAGATTAACATTCTCATACAAGCTCTACCTCTGTATGGGACAATACAGAGAATGACTGACTGGCTGACTGATTAACTGACTGACTGACTGGCTGGCTAGCTGACTGATTAACTGACTGGCTGGCTGGCTGATTAGCTGGCTGGCTGATTAACTGACTGGCTGGCTGACTGATTAACTGACTGGCTGGCTGGCTGACTGATTAACTGACTGGCTGACTGACTGATTAACTGACTGGCTGGCTGACTGATTAACTGACTGGCTGGCTGGCTGACTGATTAACTGACTGGCTGGCTGGCTGGCTGACTGGCTGACTGACTGACTGACTGATTAACTGACTGACTGAAAGCTCCAGGGCACCGGGACCCTCGTCTGTACTCTTGAAAGGTCCTTTATACCAGATAGTGTCTGTTACAGGAGTCTAGGTATCTAAACAGGATTATACCAGATAGTGTCTGTTACAGGAGCGTAGGTATCTAAACAGGATTACTAGGAGAGATGGAGACCCACTACGGTGGTGGTAAGAATATTAGAATATAGTAGGTTTTTGGCCAATTATCTATTCAACAAATGAAGTCATCAAGTGATGAACATTGTCACTCTGCCTTTATATGGGTAGGTCGACTGACTGACTGGCTGGTTGACTGGCTGGATGACTGACTGGCTGGATGACTGACTGGCTGGATGACTGACTGGTTGACTGGCTGGATGACTGACTGGATGACTGGCTAGATGACTGGCTGGATGACTGACTGGTTGACTGGCTGGATGACTGACTGGTTGACTGGATGGATGACTGGCTGGATGACTGACTGGATGACTGGCTGGTTGACTGGATGACTGGCTAGATGACTGGCTGGTTGACTGGCTAGATGACTGGCTGGTTGACTGGCTGGATGGCTGGCTGGCTGGCTGACTGGCTGGCTGGATGACTGGTAAACCAACCTTTGGGTCTGTGGACGGTGCTGCCTGGTTGGCTGCCTGATCCTCCCCCAACCGATCCAGCTCCTCCCCCGGCTGCAGCGTTGGGCAGAGGGGAGGGTTTGGACTCTGTGCTGAGGCAGGGCTCGTCTCCGTCTGACTCGCTGCTGTCATCGTCAGCGTTCTGGCTCTCGGGTCCCTCTGCTGGAGAAGAAGAGAAAGACTACTTTATGGCTCACAGGACACAGAGGTTGCATCCCCTATGCCACCCTATTCCCTACATAGTCCACTACTTTTGACTAGAGCCCTACGGCACCCTATTCCCTACATAGTCCACTACTTTTAACCAGAGCCCTATGGCACCCTATTCCCTACATAGTCCACTACTTTTAACCAGAGCCCTATGGCACTCTATTCCCTATATAGTCCACTACTTTTGACTTGAGCCCTGTGGCACCCTATTCCCTATATAGTGCACTACTTTTGACCAGAGCCCTATGGCACCCTATTCCCTACATAGTCCACTACTTTTGACCAGAGCCCTATGGCACCCTATTCCCTACATAGTCCACTACTTTTAACCAGAGCCCTATGGCACTCTATTCCCTACACAGTGCACTACTTTTATACTGTATAGTGGACTTCATAGTGAATAGGGAGACATTTGGTATGCATACAGATCTCTTTTTGCTTCGTGATGAAATTATGACCCCCCCCAGTCTTAGAGACTTACTCAAACACCCACACACCCACACACACCACACACACACTCAGAGACCTACCCAGCTTGTCCTCTGTACAGCAGTCAGTTACATCAGGGGGCTCGATGGGCTCTGGAGCAGGGGTTTCTGGGACTTGTAGGAACTCCATCCTCCAGAACTACAGGAAGGAAGATTAGATTATAAAACTTTAATGTCTATGATGAGGAAACTCATTTTGAAGCATAAATACACTATGTACAAAGACAGATATTAAGGACCAGTTTCCCAGATACAGATAAGACTAAAACGACTAAAAATAACTTTCAATGGAGATTGATATGGTCCCGTGTGGCTCAGTTGGTAGAGCATGGCGCTTGCAACGCCAGGGTTGTGGGTTCATTCCCCACGGGGGGACCAGGATGAATATGTATGAACTTTCCAATTTGTAAGTCGCTCTGGATAAGAGCGTCTGCTAAATGACTTAAATGTAAATGTAATGTAAATGAGATTCCTCGTTGAGCTTGCTTTTTGTTGTCCAGTACTAGGCTTCGTCTGAAACCGCCCCAAAAAAAGGAGGAGGAGGAAGAGTAGAATGAGAAAAGAGGAGAGGAGGAAGTGTTGGTTACCCTGACGACTCCGTCGGAGTGTCCGGTGACGATGACGTTCTGCGTGTCCCACTCGTTCATCTCTGACACGCAGCAGCAGAGGATCTGTTGTGAGCGGCCTGTGAAGGTGTTGGCACTGGCTATGGGACTGCCGTTGATGCTCCACACATGGATGTAGGTCCCCGCCGAAGACACTATGTCTCCCTGTATAGACACATACATAGAGAGTGAGTCAGGATAATCAAGTGATAGTTCACTTTGTTTGAAGTTTTAGCTAATGTACACCTGAATACACAATGACTTCTGAAAGTATTCAGACCCCTTGACTTTTTCCACATTTTGTTACGTTACAACCTTATTCTAAAATTGATTAAATTGTTTTTTCCCCCCTCATCAATCTACACACAATACCCCATAATGTTTTTTTTTTTTTTTTTACGTTTAAAAAACTGAAATATCACATTTACATAAGTATTCAGTGTGTTTTTTCATAAATAACAACTGGTGTGCTGAATCATGTGTGAAGGAAATCTCGATATTTTGCTCAGGTGATATAGAATAGCTCATGGTAATCTGCAGACCCTGTCTACATCCTTCCACAAGCCAACATCACTCTGTCAACTCCACAAATTGTATGAGGCCATAAACAATACAAGAAACCACTCACCCAGAGGCAGCGTTTCTGGTGGGCGGAGACTTTAACGCGGGGAGACTTAAAACCGTTCTACCTCACTTCTACTAACACGCCTCCTACGCCATTAGGGGCACTAGAACTGTAGACTACTTTTACGCCACTGGGGGCACTAGAACTGTAGACTACTTTTATTCTACCAACAGAAACACATACAAGGCCTTCCCTCATCCTCCATTCGGCAAATCTGACCATGACTCCATTCTCCTGCGTACAAACAAAAGCTCAAACAGGAAGTACCAGTGATGCGCTCAATACGGAAGTGGTCCGATGAAACAGACACAAGGCTATCTAGTACAGACCGGGATATGTTCCCGTGGATTCATCCGATAGCATTGAGGAGTTTACCACAACAGTCACAGGCTTCATCAATCAAGTACATAGACGATGTCGTCCCCACAGTGACTATAAGAACGTATCCAGACCAAAAAGCATGGATTACTAAGTACTTTCCGCGGTGGGCTATAGCTAACGCTTACAAGGAACAGTACACGGACGCATACAAGAAAGCTACAACCTCCGAGACATCAAACAAGCAAAAAGGACAATATAGGAGGAGGTTAGAATCCTATTACACCGGCTTCAATGCTTTTCGTATGTGGCTTACAGACGATAACGGACTACAAAGGGAAACCCAGCCGTGAGTTGCCTATGTGAGTTGCCAACACCATAACTCCCAAATGAGCTAAATGCTTTTTATGCTCGATGGGATGAATATTTATTTTTATTTCACTTTTATATTAACTAGGCAAATCATAATATAACACTGTGCCTTGCGTAAAAGCCCCTTGTGTTTCCAGATGACTGTGTGATCTAGCTCTCCTTGGCCGACGTGACCAAAACGTTTAAACAGGTTAACACTCTCAAGGCCGCCGGGCCAGACGGAATACCAGGGCGTGTTCTCAAAGCACAGACCAACAAGCAAGTGTCTTCACAAATATTTGTAATCTCTTCTTGTCCCAGTCTGTAATCCAAACATGTTTCAAGCTGACCACCATTGTCCCTGTTCCCAAAAGCTCCAAGATAACCTGCCTAAATGATGACATCGCCCTGTAGTACTCACGTCTTTAATGTTGAAATGCTTTGAAAGGCTGGTCATGACTCACATCAACACCATCATCCTAGAAACCCTAGACCCACTCCAATTCACATACTGCCCCAACAAATCCACAGATGATGCAATCTCAACTGCACTTCACACTGCCCTTTCTCACCTGGACCAGAGGGAAAATAACTGTGAGAATGCTAGTCATAGACTACAGCTCAGCGTTCAACACCATAGCGCCCTCCAAGCTCATCACCAAGCTAGGGACCTTGGGACTGAACCCCTCCCTCTGCAACTGGATCCTGGACTTCCTGACGGGCCGGCCCCAGGTCCCAGGTGACCCTCAACACGGGGGGCCCGTCGGGTGTGTGTGCCTAGTCCCCCTCCTGTACTCCCTGTTCACCCACGACTCCAACACCATCATCAAGTTTGCTGACGACAACGGGGGTAGAACTCATCTCCGACCCCTACAGGGAGGAGGTCAGAGACTTAGCAGTGTGGTGCAAGGACAACAACCTCTCCGTCAGCGTCAGTAAGAACAAGGAGTTGATTGCGGACTACAGTAGAAAGACGGGGAGAGTACGCCCTCATCCACATCAAAAGGGCTGTTGTGGAGCGGGTCGAAAGGTTAAAGTTCCTTGGCGTCCCCATCACTAAGGACTTAACATGATCCACACACACACCAGGGCAGGCGTGAAAATGACACGGCAGTGCCTCTCCCCTCAAAAACGTTCTCCAGCTGCGAACATCGAGAGCATCTTGACTGGCTGCATCACCGCTTGGACGACTGCCCTGGGTCGAGAGTTTCAAGTCCCTTGGTGTCCACATCATCAACGAACTATCATGGTCCAAACACACCAACGGCAGAGCTAGAGATGGTTTAAAGTAGCACCAGAACTAGAGTTGGTTTAAAGTTGGACCAGAACTAGAGTTGGTTTAAAGTTGGACCAGAGCTAGAGTTGATTTAAAGTTGGACCAGAACTAGAGTTGATTTAAAGTTGGACCAGAGGTAGAATTGGTTTAAAGTTGGACCAGAGCTAGCTAGCTAACAACCAGAGGGGCACTAGAATTGAAAAAACATATTTTTGTAGTTAATAATAAATCCAATGTGAAACGTGATAACTATAATATCATTAACTAGAAATACATCTCTCTCTAATTTCTGAATCACCCTTGTACCATCAGTAGGTTTGGGGGAAACAAACATCACCCTGAGTGTGTATATACCACCCACCGTGAGTTCGTTGATGCAAAGGGCAGAGACGGGGGCCCTGTGTCCTCTGAGCTGTGTGACGAAGGACAGTTTGTTGAGGTCCCAGATGATGCAGGTCCTGTCTCTAGAGCCAGACACCAGGATGTGATACGCTGACGAGGCTGTCAGGCAGGTTACTGTGTCTGTATGGCCCAGCAATGCCTGGCAGGGGAGGGGGGAGGGGAGGGACATGTTAAAACACGGGTAACAGACATGTTACATACAGACACACATTACACACAAGTTAAAGAGTGGCAGAGACACTATCTAATGGTGTTTGTTGGGAAGTAGATGGATTTTACAGTGAATTCGGAAAGCATTCAGACCCTTTGACTTTATCCACATTTTGTTACGTTACAGCCTTATTCTGAAATGTTTGAAAAACATTATTTTTTTCCCAATCTACACACAATACCCCATGACGCCAAAACAAAAACAGGCTTTTAGAAATGTTTGCAAATGTAAATATATATATAAACAACAACAACACATTTACATAAGTATTCAGACCCTTTACTCAGTACTTTGTTGAAGCACCTTTGGCAGCGATTACAGCCTCCAGTCTTCTCTGCTGTGAAGCCACAAGCTTGGCACACCTGTATTTGGGGAATTTCTCCCATTCTTCTCTGCAGATCCTCTCAAGTTCTGTCAGGTTGGATGGGAAGCGTCGCTGCACAGCTATTTTCAGGTCTCTCCAGAGATGTTCGATCAGGTTCAAGTTTTGGCTCTGGCTGGGCCACTCAAGGACATTCAGAGACTTGTCCAGAAGCCACTCCTGCGGTTTCTTGGCTGTGTCTTGTTGGAAGGTGAACCTTCGCCCCCAGGCTGAGGTTCTGAGCACTCTGGAGCAGGTTTTCATCAAGGATCTCTCTGTACTTTGCTCGGTTCATCTTTTCCCTCGATCCTAACTAGTCTCTCAGTCCCTGCTGCTGAAAAACATCCCCACAGCATGATGCTGCCACAACCATGCTTCACCGTAGGGATGGTGCCAGGTTTCCTCCAGACGTGACGCTTGGCATTCAGGCCAAAGAGTTTAATCTTGGTTTCATCAGACCAGAGAATCTTGTTTCTCATGGTCTGAGAGACCTTTAAGTGCCTTTTGGCAAACTCCAAGCGGGCTGTCATGTGCCTTTTACTGAGGGGCTTCCATCTGGCCACTCTAGCATAAAGGCCTGATTGGTGGAGTGCTGCAGAGATGGAGGCCACTGTGTTCTTGGGGACCTTCAATGCGGCAGAAATGTTTTGGTACCCTTCCCAAGATCTGTGCCACGACACAATCCTGTCTTGGAGCTCTACGGAGAATTCCTTCGACCTCATGGCTTGGTTTTTGCTCTGACCTGCACTGTCAACTGTGGGACCTTATATAGACAGGTGTGTGCCTTTCCAAATCATGTCCAATCAATTTAATTTACCACAGGTGGACTCCAATCAAGTTGTAGAAACATCTCAAGGATGATCAATGGAAACAGGATGCATCGGAGTTCAATTTCGAGTCTCACAGCAAAGGGTCTGAATACTTATGTAAATAAGGTATGTTTTTTTTATTTTTTTTTATATAAATTTGCTAAAATGTCTAAAAAACTGTTTTTGCTTTGTCATTATGAGGCATTGTGTGTAGATTGATGAGGAAAAATGTAGCTAAGCAGGGTTGATCCTGATTGGTCCCTGGATGGGAGACCAGATGCTGCTGGAAGTGGTGTTGGAGGCCCAGTAGGAGGCACCCTTTCTTCTGGTCTAAAAAAATATCCCAATGCCCCAGGGCAGTGATTGGGGACATTGCCCTGTGTAGGGTGCTGTCTTTCGGATGGGACGTTAAACGGGTGTCCTGACTCTCTGTGGTCACTAAAGATCCCAGGGCTCTTATCGTAAGAGTAGTTGTGTTAACCCCGGTGTCCTGACTCTCTGTGGTCACTAAAGATCCCAGGGCTCTTATCGTAAGAGTAGTTGTGTTAACCCCGGTGTCCTGACTCTCTGTGGTCACTAAAGATCCCATGGTACTTATCGTAAGAGTAGTTGTGTTAACCCCGGTGTCCTGGATAAATTCACAATCTGGCCTTCATACCATCACGGTCACCTAATCATCCCCAGCTTCCAATTGGCTCATTCATCTCCCTCCTCTCCCCTGTAACTATTCCCCAGGTCGTTGTTGTAAATTAGAATGTGTTCTCCATCAACTTACCTGGTAAAATAAAAAAATGTCTGGTTACCTGTTTGAGTGACTAGAGAGTCTGGTTACCTGAGAGACTGGTTACCTGTTTGAGTGTCTAGAGAGTCTGGTTACCTGTTTGAGTGTCTAGAGAGTCTGGTTACCTGTTTGAGTGTCTAGAGAGTCTGGTTACCTGTTTGAGTGACTAGAGAGTCTGGTTACCCGTTTGAGTGTCTAGAGAGTCTGGTTACCTGTTTGAGTGTCTAGAGAGTCTGGTTACCTGTTTGAGTGTCTAGAGAGTCTGGTTACCTGTTTGAGTGTCTAGAGAGTCTGGTTACCTGTTTGAGTGACTAGAGAGTCTGGTTACCTGTTTGAGTGTCTAGAGAGTCTGGTTACCTGTTTGAGTGACTAGAGAGTCTGGTTACCTGTTTGAGAGTCTGGTTACCTGTTTGAGTGTCTAGAGAGTCTGGTTACCTGTTTGAGTGTCTAGAGTCTGGTTACCTGTTTGAGAGTCTGGTTACCTGTTTGAGTGTCTAGAGTCTGGTTACCTGTTTGAGTGTGAGGGTCTTGGCCCTCTCCTTGGATGTGCCCGTCTCCCAGACACAGATGGCAGTGCTGGTTCCCCCGGTGATGACCAGTTTGGGGTTGGGGCAGATGGCACACAGGATCTGACCCCACTCTGACAGACACTCATACACCACCACCGCCTAGAGGAGAGAGAGGGGATTGGTTAGTCAGGGGGAAGGAGAGAGGGGATTGGTTAGTCCGGGGGAAGGAGAGAGGGGATTGGTTAGTCAGGGGAAGGAGAGAGGGGATTGGTTAGTCAGGGGGAAGGAGAGGGGGGATTGGTTAGTCAGGGGGAAGGAGAGAGGGGATTGGTTAGTCAGGGGGAAGGAGAGAGGGGATTGGTTAGTCAGGGGGAAGGAGAGGGGGGATTGGTTAGTCAGGGGGAAGGAGAGTGGGGATTGGTTCGTCAGGGGAAGGAGAGAGAGGATTGGTTAGTCAGGGGGAAGGAGAGAGGGGATTGGTTAGTCAGGGGGAAGGAGAGAGGGGATTGGTTAGTCAGGGGGAAGTAGAGAGGGGATTGGTTAGTCAGGGGGAAGGAGAGAGGGGATTGGTTAGTCCGGGGGAAGGAGAGGGGGGATTGGTTAGTCAGGGGGAAGGAGAGGGGGGATTGGTTAGTCAGGGGGAAGGAGAGTGGGGATTGGTTCGTCAGGGGAAGGAGAGAGAGGATTGGTTAGTCAGGGGGAAGGAGAGAGGGGATTGGTTAGTCAGGGGGAAGGAGAGAGGGGATTGGTTAGTCAGGGGGAAGGAGAGGGGGGATTGGTTAGTCAGGGGGAAGGAGAGAGGGGATTGGTTAGTCAGGGGGAAGGAGAGAGGGGATTGGTTAGTCAGGGGGAAGGAGAGAGGGGATTGGTTAGTCAGGGGGAAGGAGAGAGGGGGTTGGTTCGTCAGGGGGAAGGAGAGAGGGGATTGGTTAGTCAGGGGGAAGTAGAGAGGGGATTGGTTAGTCAGGGGGAAGGAGAGAGGGGATTGGTTAGTCAGGGGGAAGGAGAGAGGGGATTGGTTAGTCAGGGGGAAGGAGAGAGGGGATTGGTTAGTCAGGGGGAAGTAGAGAGGGGATTGGTTAGTCAGGGGGAAGTAGAGAGGGGATTGGTTAGTCAGGGGGAAGTAGAGAGGGGATTGGTTAGTCAGGGGGAAGTAGAGAGGGGATTGGTTAGTCAGGGGGAAGTAGAGAGGGGATTGGTTAGTCAGGGGGAAGTAGAGAGGGGATTGGTTAGTCAGGGGGAAGGAGAGAGGGGATTGGTTAGTCCGGGGGAAGGAGAGAGGGGGTTGGTTAGTCAGGGGGAAGGAGAGAGGGGGTTGGTTAGTCAGGGGGAAGGAGAGAGGGGATTGGTTAGTCAGGGGGAAGGAGTGAGGGGATTGGTTAGTCAGGGGGAAGGAGAGAGGGGATTGGTTAGTCAGGGGAGCAGGAAGTTAGGGAAGGGTAATGCTGCCCCACAGGATTTAGTCTGTAGGCAAGGTTAAGTATTTCCTCCATTCCTTGCATTCTCTCCTTGTCTCCTTGTCTCCTTCTCAACTGTATTAGAGAAGAAAGTCCAAGGTTACTCTCCTCTGACCTTCTTCTCCGATGGGTTTTGAGGAGGAGAGGAATCAAGGAAAGACGAACTGAGATAGAGCCATAGACATTATCAAAACAACACCACAGCAATAGAATGAGTTGTATAATTAATTCTATGACTGCAACATGACTTGATTAACATGCACGGTCACGCCTACACTGGCTCACACTGAGACCCAGAGACAGCAGCCGCTAACTGACCTTGCTAGTTAGAGAGATAGTTGGTCAGTCTGCAGGAGAGGTCAGTGAGTGTGTGTTTACCTTGTCAGACTCATAGTTGGCCAGTCTGCAGGAGAGGTCAGTGAGCGTGTGCCTACCTTGTCCGACTCATAGTTGGCCAGTCTGCAGGAGAGGTCAGTGAGCGTGTGCCTACCTTGTCAGACTCATAGTTGGCCAGTCTGCAGGAGAGGTCAGTGAGCGTGTGTTTACCTTGTCAGACTCATAGTTGGTCAGTCTGCAGGAGAGGTCAGTGAGTGTGTGTTTACCTTGTCCGACTCATAGTTGGCCAGTCTGCAGGAGAGGTCAGTGAGCGTGTGTTTACCTTGTCAGACTCATAGTTGGTCAGTCTGCAGGAGAGGTCAGTGAGTGTGTGCCTACCTTGTCCGACTCATAGTTGGCCAGTCTGCAGGAGAGGTCAGTGAGCGTGTGTTTACCTTGTCAGACTCATAGTTGGCCAGTCTGCAGGAGAGGTCAGTGAGTGTGTGTTTACCTTGTCAGACTCATAGTTGGTCAGTCTGCAGGAGAGGTCAGTGAGTGTGTGTGCCTACCTTGTCAGACTCATAGTTGGCCAGTCTGCAGGAGAGGTCAGTGAGTGTGTGTGCCTACCTTGTCAGACTCATAGTTGGCCAGTCTGCAGGAGAGGTCAGTGAGCGTGTGTTTACCTTGTCAGACTCATAGTTGGTCAGTCTGCAGGAGAGGTCAGTGAGCGTGTGCCTACCTTGTCCGACTCATAGTTGGCCAGTCTGCAGGAGAGGTCAGTGAGCGTGTGTTTACCTTGTCAGACTCATAGTTGGCCAGTCTGCAGGAGAGGTCAGTGAGTGTGTGTTTACCTTGTCCGACTCATAGTTGGTCAGTCTGCAGGAGAGGTCAGTGAGTGTGTGCCTACCTTGTCCGACTCATAGTTGGCCAGTCTGCAGGAGAGGTCAGTGAGTGTGTGTGCCTACCTTGTCCGACTCATAGTTGGCCAGTCTGCAGGAGAGGTCAGTGAGTGTGTGTGCCTACCTTGTCCGACTCATAGTTGGTCAGTCTGCAGGAGAGGTCAGTGAGTGTGTGTTTACCTTGTCAGACTCATAGTTGGCCAGTCTGCAGGAGAGGTCAGTGAGCGTGTGCCTACCTTGTCAGACTCATAGTTGGCCAGTCTGCAGGAGAGGTCAGTGAGTGTGTGTTTACCTTGTCAGACTCATAGTTGGCCAGTCTGCAGGAGAGGTCAGTGAGCGTGTGCCTACCTTGTCCGACTCATAGTTGGCCAGTCTGCAGGAGAGGTCAGTGAGTGTGTGTGCCTACCTTGTCCGACTCATAGTTGGTCAGTCTGCAGGAGAGGTCAGTGAGTGTGTGTTTACCTTGTCAGACTCATAGTTGGCCAGTCTGCAGGAGAGGTCAGTGAGCGTGTGCCTACCTTGTCAGACTCATAGTTGGCCAGTCTGCAGGAGAGGTCAGTGAGTGTGTGTTTACCTTGTCAGACTCATAGTTGGCCAGTCTGCAGGAGAGGTCAGCGTAGCCCCAGGCAAAGGTCTTGTTCCAGACAGGAGGTTGGAGGACCTTGTTCTGCTCCACAGCCAGAATACCCTTCTCAGTACACACTATCTGTCCCACCGGCTCCTTCAGCTCTGAAACACACACACACACACACACACATACTGTTACACACACTGTCACACACACTGTCACACACGCTGTCACACACGCTGTCACACACACACTGTCACACATACTGTTACACACACTGTCACACATGCTGTCACACACACTGTCACACACGCTGTCACACACACACTGTCACACACACTGTCACACACACTGTCACACACCTATTCCCAACCCTAATCAGTACACACCTATTCCCAACCCTAATCAGTACACACCTATTCCCAACCCTAATCAGTTCCCTTTATTTTTTTGAGCAGTGTATATATATGTGTGTGTGTGTATATATATATATATATGTGTGTATATATATACACTGCTCAAAAAAATAAATAAAAAATAAAGGGAACACTTAAACAACACAATGTAACTCCAAGTCAATCACACTTCTGTGAAATCAAACTGTCCACTTAGGAAGCAACACTGATTGACAATAAATTTCACATGCCGTTGTGCAAATGGAATAGACAACAGGTGGAAATTATAGGCAATTAGCAAGACACCCCCAATAAAGGAGTGGTTCTGCAGGTGGTGACCACAGACCACTTCTCAGTTCCTATGCTTCCTGGCTGATGTTTTGGTCACTTTTGAATGCTGGAGGTGCTCTCACTCTAGTGGTAGCATGAGACGGAGTCTACAACCCACACAAGTGGCTCAGGTAGTGCAGCTCATCCAGGATGGCACATCAATGCGAGCTGTGGCAAGAAGGTTTGCTGTGTCTGTCAGCGTAGTGTCCAGAGCATGGAGGCGCTACCAGGAGACAGGCCAGTACATCAGGAGACGTGGAGGAGGCCGTAGGAGGGCAACAACCCAGCAGCAGGACCGCTACCTCCGCCTTTGTGCAAGGAGGAGCACTGCCAGAGCCCTGCAAAATGACCTCCAGCAGGCCACAAATGTGCATGTGTCTGCTCAAACGGTCAGAAACAGACTCCATGAGGGTGGTATGAGGGCCCGACGTCCACAGGTGGGGGTTGTGCTTACAGCCCAACACCGTGCAGGACGTTTGGCATTTGCCAGAGAACACCAAGATTGGCAAATTCGCCACTGGCGCCCTGTGCTCTTCACAGATGAAAGCAGGTTCACACTGAGCACATGTGACAGACGTGACAGTCTGGAGACGCCGTAGAGAACGTTCTGCTGCCTGCAACATCCTCCAGCATGACCGGTTTGGCGGTGGGTCAGTCATGGTGTGGGGTGGAATTTCTTTGGGGGGCCGCACAGCCCTCCATGGGCTCGCCAGAGGTAGCCTGACTGCCATTAGGTACCGAGATGAGATCCTCAGACCCCTTGTGAGACCATATGCTGGTGCGGTTGGCCCTGGGTTCCTCCTAATGCAAGACAATGCTAGACCTCATGTGGCTGGAGTGTGTCAGCAGTTCCTGCAAGAGGAAGGCATTGATGCTATGGACTGGCCCGCCCGTTCCCCAGACCTGAATCCAATTGAGCACATCTGGGACATCATGTCTCGCTCCATCCACCAACGCCACGTTGCACCACAGACTGTCCAAGAGTTGGCGGATGCTTTAGTCCAGGTCTGGGAGGAGATCCCTCAGGAGACCATCCGCCACCTCATCAGGAGCATGCCCAGGCGTTGTAGGGAGGTCATACAGGCACGTGGAGGCCACACACACTACTGAGCCTCATTTTGACTTGTTTTAAGGACATTACATCAAAGTTGGATCAGCCTGTAGTGTGGTTTTCCACTTTCATTTTGAGTGTGACTCCAAATCCAGACCTCCATGGGTTGATAAATTTGATTTCCATTGATAATTTTTGTGTGATTTTGTTGTCAGCACATTCAACTATGTAAAGAAAAAAGTATTTAATAAGAATAGTTCATTCATTCAGATCTAGGATGTGTTATTTTAGTGTTCCCTTTATTTTTTTGAGCAGTGTATATATGTGTGTGTATATACAGTGGGGAGAACAAGTATTTGATACACTGCCGATTTTGCAGGTTTTCCTACTTACAAAGCATGTAGAGGTCTGTAATTTTTATCATAGGTACACTTCAACTATGAGAGACGGAATCTAAAACAAAAATCCAGAAAATCACATTGTATGATTTTTAAGTAATTAATTTGCATTTTATTGCAAGACATAAGTATTTGATCACCTTCCAACCAGTAAGAATTCCGGCTCTCACAGACCTGTTAGTTTTTCTTTAAGAAGCCCTCCTGTTCTCCACTCATTACCTGTATTAACTGCACCTGTTTGAACTCGTTACCTGTATAAAAGACACTTGTCCACACACTCAATCAAACAGACTCCAACCTCTCCACAATGGCCAAGACCAGAGAGCTGTGTAAGGACATCAGGGATAAAATTGTAGACCTGCACAAGGCTGGGATGGGCTACAGGACAATAGGCAAGCAGCTTGGTGAGAAGGCAACAACTGTTGGCGCAATTATTAGAAAATGGAAGAAGTTCAAGATGACGGTCAATCATCCTCGGTCTGGGGCTCCATGCAAGATCTCACCTCGTGGGGCATCAATGATCATGAGGAAGGTGAGGGATCAGCCCAGAACTACACGGCAGGACCTGGTCAATGACCTGAAGAGAGCTGGGACCACAGTCTCAAAGAAAACCATTAGTAACACACTATGCCGTCATGGATTAAAATACTGCAGCGCACGCAAGGTCCCGCTGCTCAAGCCAGGGCATGTCCAGGCCCGTCTGAAGTTTGCCAATGACCATCTGGATGATCCAGAGGAAGAATGGGAGAAGGTCATGTGGTCTGATGAGACAAAAATTGAGCTTTTTGGTCTAAACTCCACTCAACGTGTTTGGAGGAAGAAGAAGGATGAGTACAACCCCAAGAACACGATCCCAACTGTGAAGCATGGAGGTGGAAACATCATTCTTTGGGGATGCTTTTCTGCAAAGGGGACAGGACGACTGCACCGTATTGAGGGGAGGATGGATGGGGCCATGTATTGCGAGATCTTGGCCAACAACCTCCTTCCCTCAGTAAGAGCATTGAAGATGGGTCGTGGCTGGGTCTTCCAGCATGACAACGACCCGAAACACACAGCCAGGGAAACTAAGGAGTGGCTCCGTAAGAAGCATCTCAAGGTTCTGGAGTGGCCTAGCCGGTCTCCAGACCTGAACCCAATAGAAAATCTTTGGAGGGCGCTGAAAGTCCGTATTGCCCAGCGACAGCCCCGAAACCTGAAGGATCTGGAGAAGGTCTGTATGGAGGAGTGGGACAAAATCCCTGCTGCAGTGTGTGCAAACCTGGTCAAGAACTCCAGGAAACGTATGATCTCTGTAATTGCAAACAAAGGTTTCTGTACCAAATATTAAGTTCTGCTTTTCTGATGTATCAAATACTTATGTCATGCAATAAAATGCAAATTAATTACTTAAAAATCATACAATGTGATTTTCTGGATTTTTGTTTTAGATTCCGTGTCTCACAGTTGAAGTGTACCTATGATAAATATTACAGACCTCTACATGCTTTGTAAGTAGGAAAACCTGCAAAATCGGCAGTGTATCAAATACTTGTTCTCCCCACTGTATATATATATATATATGTGTGTGTGTGTGTGTATATATATATATATGTGTGTGTGTGTGTGTGTGTATATATGTGTGTGTGTGTACCTGTGCACGCCTGTCCTACCTTTGACGGGGGCTAGTGAGGGTCTGAGGTTGTCCAGGTGATGGAAGAAGATCTTGTCAGTGGTTGAGGAGAGAGAGACGGGCATGCCCCCCGCCATCTCCCCGTTGGACTTACTACGTACACGTTTCGGAGGGTGGGGCTTCTTAAACAACTGGGAAGAGACAGATAAAACATGAGATCAGATTCATTCCAATTCAAAACAACTCACTTCCTCTGTTGAATACATTCTTTGTGAAGCCTCGGTACCAATCGGTCGACCTCTAATCAGTACCACTGTCTCTTCTGACCCCATAGTTTACTGTCTCTTCTGATCCCATAGTTTACTTTCAGGATAAAAAACTAGAGGGAATAATACATACTTTATTGGAAAAAAATTCAATAATAATAATGTTTTACAAAAACGTCACGGAATACCGGTAACCACTGTAACGTCACAGAATACCGGTAACCACTGTAATGTGACGGAATACCGGTAACCATTGTAATGTCACAGAATACCGGTAACCACTGTAATGTGACGGAATACCGGTAACCACTGTAATGTCACAGAATACCGGTAACCACTGTAATGTCACAGAATACCGGTAACCATTGTAATGTCACAGAATACCGGTAACCACTGTAATGTGACGGAATACCGGTAACCACTGTAATGTCACAGAATACCGGTAACCACTGTAATGTCACAGAATACCGAAACCACTGTAATGTCACAGAATACCGAAACCACTGTAATGTCACAGAATACCGGTAACCACTGTAATGTCACAGAATACCGAAACCACTGTAATGTCACAGAATACCGGTAACCACTGTAATGTCACAGAATACCGGTAATCACTAATGTCACGGAATACCGGTAACCACTAATGTCACGGAATACCGGTAACCACTGTAATGTGACGGAATACCGGTAACCACTGTAACGTCACAGAATACCGGTAACCACTGTAATGTCACAGAATACCGGTAACCACTAATGTCACAGAATACCGGTAACCACTAACGTCACAGAATACCGGTAACCACTGTAACATCACAGAATACCGGTAACCACTGTAATGTAACAGAATACCGGTAACCACTGTAACGTCACAGAATACCGGTAACCACTGTAATGTAACAGAATACCGGTAACCACTGTAATGTCACAGAATACCGGTAACCACTGTAACATCACAGAATACCGGTAACCACTGTAACGTCACGGAATACCGGTAACCACTGTAATGTAACAGAATACCGGTAACCACTGTAATGTAACAGAATACCGGTAACCACTGTAACGTCACAGAATACCGGTAACCACTGTAACGTCACAGAATACCGGTAACCACTGTAATGTCACAGAATACCGGTAAACACTGTAATGTCACAGAATACCGGTAATCACTAATGTCACGGAATACCGGTAACCACTAATGTCACGGAATACCGGTAACCACTGTAATGTGACGGAATACCGGTAACCACTGTAACGTCACAGAATACCGGTAACCACTGTAATGTCACAGAATACCGGTAACCACTGTAACGTCACAGAATACCGGTAACCACTGTAACGTCACAGAATACCGGTAACCACTGTAACATCACAGAATACCGGTAACCACTGTAACATCACAGAATACCGGTAACCACTGTAACGTCACAGAATACCGGTAACCACTAATGTCACAGAATACCGGTAACCACTAACGTCACAGAATACCGGTAACCACTGTAACATCACAGAATACCGGTAACCACTGTAATGTAACAGAATACCGGTAACCACTGTAACGTCACAGAATACCGGTAACCACTGTAACGTCACAGAATACCGGTAACCACTGTAACGTCACAGAATACCGGTAACCACTGTAATGTCACAGAATACCGGTAACCACTGTAACGTCACAGAATACCGGTAACCACTGTAACATCACAGAATACCGGTAACCACTGTAACGTCACAGAATACCGGTAACCACTGTAATGTCACAGAATACCGGTAACCACTGTAATGTCACAGAATACCGGTAACCACTGTAACGTCACAGAATACCGGTAACCACTGTAATGTCACAGAATACCGGTAACCACTGTAATGTAACAGAATACCGGTAACCACTGTAACGTCACAGAATACCGGTAACCACTGTAATGTCACAGAATACCGGTAACCACTGTAATGTAACAGAATACCGGTAACCACTGTAACGTCACGGAATACCGGTAACCACTGTAACATCACAGAATACCGGTAACCACTGTAACATCACAGAATACCGGTAACCACTGTAACATCACAGAATACCGGTAACCACTGTAACGTCACAGAATACCGGTAACCACTAATGTCACAGAATACCGGTAACCACTAACGTCACAGAATACCGGTAACCACTGTAACGTCACAGAATACCGGTAACCACTGTAACGTCACAGAATACCGGTAACCACTGTAACGTCACAGAATACCGGTAACCACTGTAATGTCACAGAATACCGGTAACCACTGTAACGTCACAGAATACCGGTAACCACTGTAACATCACAGAATACCGGTAACCACTGTAACGTCACAGAATACCGGTAACCACTGTAATGTCACAGAATACCGGTAACCACTGTAATGTCACAGAATACCGGTAACCACTGTAATGTAACAGAATACCGGTAACCACTGTAACGTCACAGAATACCGGTAACCACTGTAATGTCACAGAATACCGGTAACCACTGTAACATCACAGAATACCGGTAACCACTGTAACGTCACGGAATACCGGTAACCACTGTAACGTCACAGAATACCGGTAACCACTGTAATGTAACGGAATACCGGTAACCACTAATGTCACAGAATACCGGTAACCACTGTAATGTCACAGAATACCGGTAACCACTGTAATGTCACATAATACCGGTAACCACTGAAATGTCACAGAATACCGGTAACCACTGTAATGTCACAGAATACCGGTAACCACTGTAATGTCACAGAATACCGGTAACCACTGTAATGTCACAGAATACCGGTAACCACTGTAATGTCACAGAATACCGGTAACCACTGTAATGTCACAGAATACCGGTAACCACTGTAATGTCACAGAATACCGGTAACCACTGTAACGTCACAGTATAAAAACGTCATGATACTTTTTTTTTATACCGTAGTACCATTTCCTATGATACCATTTCCTATGATACCATTTCCTATGATACCATTTCCTATGATACCATTTCCTATGATACCATCTCATATGAGACTACTGACTTTTTCAGCCTTACCGATCTAAAGAACCTGCTGGCGCCCGTTTATTAAATGTTTATGAAGTTCGTTTTGTTTATAGATTCAGTTGAATTGAATCAACAGCCGCTAGTCTCTTGTCTGAGCAGGTCTAATGATATCCACTTCACGTTCCTGCACATATCACCCGTGGCAGCTGTAATCATCCAGCTACATCCCCTCCCAGTCCTCACTCACCTGCTCTCTGTCCCCTCTTCACATCCCCTCCCAGCCCTCACTCACCTGCTCTCTGTCCCCTCTTCACATCCCCTACCAGCCCTCACTCACCTGCTCTCTGTCCCCTCTTCACATCCCCTACCAGCCCTCACTCACCTGCTCTCTGTCCCCTCCCCTACCAGCCCTTACTCACCTGTTCTCTGTCCCCTCTTCACATCCCCTCCCAGCCCTCACTCACCTGTTCTCTGTCCCCTCTTCACATCCCCTACCAGCCCTCACTCACCTGCTCTCTGTCCCCTCTTCACATCCCCTACCAGCCCTCACTCACCTGCTCTCTGTCCCCTCTTCACATCCCCTACCAGCCCTCACTCACCTGCTCTCTGTCCCCTCTTCACATCCCCTACCAGCCCTCACTCACCTGCTCTCTGTCCCCTCCCCTACCAGCCCTCACTCACCTGTTCTCTGTCCCCTCTTCACATCCCCTCCCAGCCCTCACTCACCTGTTCTCTGTCCCCTCTTCACATCCCCTACCAGCCCTCACTCACCTGCTCTCTGTCCTCTTCACATCCCCTACCAGCCCTCACTCACCTGCTCTCTGTCCCCTCTTCACATCCCCTACCAGCCCTCACTCACCTGCTCTCTGTCCCCTCTTCACATCCCCTACCAGCCCTCACTCACCTGCTCTCTGTCCCCTCTTCACATCCCCTACCAGCCCTCACTCACCTGCTCTCTGTCCCCTCTTCACATCCCCTACCAGCCCTCACTCACCTGCTCTCTGTCCCCTCTTCACATCCCCTCCCAGCCCTCACTCACCTGCTCTCTGTCCCCTCTTCACATCCCCTACCAGCCCTCACTCACCTGCTCTCTGTCCCCTCTTCACATCCCCTACCAGCCCTCACTCACCTGCTCTCTGTCCTCTTCACATCCCCTACCAGCCCTCAGTCACCTGCTCTCTGTCCCCTCTTCACATCCCCTACCAGCCCTCACTCACCTGCTCTCTGTCCCCTCTTCACATCCCCTCCCAGCCCTCACTCACCTGCTCTCTGTCCCCTCTTCACATCCCCTACCAGCCCTCACTCACCATCTCTCTGTCCCCTCTTCACATCCCCTACCAGCCCTCACTCACCTGCTCTCTGTCCCCTCTTCACATCCCCTCCCAGCCCTCACTCACCTGCTCTCTGTCCCCTCTTCACATCCCCTACCAGCCCTCACTCACCTGCTCTCTGTCCCCTCTTCACATCCCCTACCAGCCCTCACTCACCTGCTCTCTGTCCCCTCTTCACATCCCCTACCAGCCCTCACTCACCTGCTCTCTGTCCCCTCTTCACATCCCCTCCCAGCCCTCACTCACCTGCTCTCTGTCCCTTCTTCACATCCCCTACCAGCCCTCACTCACCATCTCTCTGTCCCCTCTTCACATCCCCTACCAGCCCTCACTCACCTGCTCTCTGTCCCCTCTTCACATCCCCTACCAGCCCTCACTCACCTGCTCTCTGTCCCCTCTTCACATCCCCTCCCAGCCCTCACTCACCTGCTCTCTGTCCCCTCTTCACATCCCCTCCCAGCCCTCACTCACCTGTTCTCTGTCCCCTCTTCACATCCCCTACCAGCCCTCACTCACCTGCTCTCTGTCCCCTCTTCACATCCCCTACCAGCCCTCACTCACCTGCTCTCTGTCCCCTCTTCACATCCCCTACCAGCCCTCACTCACCTGCTCTCTGTCCCCTCTTCACATCCCCTACCAGCCCTCACTCACCTGCTCTCTGTCCCCGCTTCACATCCCCTACCAGCCCTCACTCACCTGCTCTCTGTCCCCTCTTCACATCCCCTACCAGCCCTCACTCACCTGCTCTCTGTCCTCTTCACATCCCCTACCAGCCCTCACTCACCTGCTCTCTGTCCCCTCTTCACATCCCCTACCAGCCCTCACTCACCTGCTCTCTGTCCCCTCTTCACATCCCCTCCCAGCCCTCACTCACCTGCTCTCTGTCCCCTCTTCACATCCCCTACCAGCCCTCACTCACCATCTCTCTGTCCCCTCTTCACATCCCCTACCAGCCCTCACTCACCTGCTCTCTGTCCCCTCTTCACATCCCCTCCCAGCCCTCACTCACCTGCTCTCTGTCCCCTCTTCACATCCCCTACCAGCCCTCACTCACCTGCTCTCTGTCCCCTCTTCACATCCCCTACCAGCCCTCACTCACCTGCTCTCTGTCCCCTCTTCACATCCCCTCCCAGCCCTCACTCACCTGCTCTCTGTCCCCTCTTCACATCCCCTCCCAGCCCTCACTCACCTGCTCTCTGTCCCCTCTTCACATCCCCTCCCAGCCCTCACTCACCTGTTCTCTGTCCCCTCTTCACATCCCCTACCAGCCCTCACTCACCTGCTCTCTGTCCCCTCTTCACATCCCCTACCAGCCCTCACTCACCTGCTCTCTGTCCCCTCTTCACATCCCCTCCCAGCCCTCACTCACCTGCTCTCTGTCCCCTCTTCACATCCCCTACCAGCCCTCACTCACCTGCTCTCTGTCCCCTCTTCACATCCCCTACCAGCCCTCACTCACCTGCTCTCTGTCCCCTCTTCACATCCCCTACCAGCCCTCACTCACCTGCTCTCTGTCCCCTCTTCACATCCCCTCCCAGCCCTCACTCACCTGCTCTCTGTCCCTTCTTCACATCCCCTACCAGCCCTCACTCACCATCTCTCTGTCCCCTCTTCACATCCCCTACCAGCCCTCACTCACCTGCTCTCTGTCCCCTCTTCACATCCCCTACCAGCCCTCACTCACCTGCTCTCTGTCCCCTCTTCACATCCCCTACCAGCCCTCACTCACCTGCTCTCTGTCCCCTCTTCACATCCCCTCCCAGCCCTCACTCACCTGCTCTCTGTCCCCTCTTCACATCCCCTCCCAGCCCTCACTCACCTGCTCTCTGTCCCCTCTTCACATCCCCTCCCAGCCCTCACTCACCTGTTCTCTGTCCCCTCTTCACATCCCCTACCAGCCCTCACTCACCTGCTCTCTGTCCCCTCTTCACATCCCCTACCAGCCCTCACTCACCTGCTCTCTGTCCCCTCTTCACATCCCCTCCCAGCCCTCACTCACCTGCTCTCTGTCCCCTCTTCACATCCCCTACCAGCCCTCACTCACCTGCTCTCTGTCCCCTCTTCACATCCCCTACCAGCCCTCACTCACCTGCTCTCTGTCCCCTCTTCACATCCCCTACCAGCCCTCACTCACCTGCTCTCTGTCCCCTCTTCACATCCCCTCCCAGCCCTCACTCACCTGCTCTCTGTCCCTTCTTCACATCCCCTACCAGCCCTCACTCACCATCTCTCTGTCCCCTCTTCACATCCCCTACCAGCCCTCACTCACCTGCTCTCTGTCCCCTCTTCACATCCCCTACCAGCCCTCACTCACCTGCTCTCTGTCCCCTCTTCACATCCCCTCCCAGCCCTCACTCACCTGCTCTCTGTCCCCTCTTCACATCCCCTCCCAGCCCTCACTCACCTGTTCTCTGTCCCCTCTTCACATCCCCTACCAGCCCTCACTCACCTGCTCTCTGTCCCCTCTTCACATCCCCTACCAGCCCTCACTCACCTGCTCTCTGTCCCCTCTTCACATCCCCTACCAGCCCTCACTCACCTGCTCTCTGTCCCCTCTTCACATCCCCTACCAGCCCTCACTCACCTGCTCTCTGTCCCCGCTTCACATCCCCTACCAGCCCTCACTCACCTGCTCTCTGTCCCCTCTTCACATCCCCTACCAGCCCTCACTCACCTGCTCTCTGTACCCTCTTCACATCCCCTCCCAGCCCTCACTCACCTGCTCTCTGTACCCTCTTCACATCCCCTACCAGCCCTCACTCACCTGCTCTCTGTCCCCTCCCCTACCAGCCCTCACTCACCTGCTCTCTGTCCCCGCTTCACATCCCCTACCAGCCCTCACTCACCTGCTCTCTGTCCCCTCTTCACATCCCCTCCCAGCCCTCACTCACCTGCTCTCTGTCCCCTCTTCACATCCCCTACCAGCCCTCACTCACCTGCTCTGTATAATGTTATATGTTAATATAATACCTGTCTTATATTGGTATATTGTTATATGTTAATATGATACCTGTCTTATATTGGTATAATGTTATATGTTAATATGATACCTGTCTTATATCGGTATATTGTTATATGTTAATATGATACCTGTCTTATATCGGTATATTGTTATATGTTAATATGATACCTGTCTTATATCGGTATATTGTTATATGTTAATACGATACCTGTCTTATATTGGTATATTGTTATATGTTAATATAATACCTGTCTTATATTGGTATATTGTTATATGTTAATATAATACCTGTCTTATATCGGTATATTGTTATATGTTAATATAATACCTGTCTTATATCGGTATATTGTTATATGTTAATATAATACCTGTCTTATATCGGTATATTGTTATATGTTAATATAATACCTGTCTTATATCGGTATATTGTTATATGTTAATATAATACCTGTCTTATATTGGTATATTGTTATATGTTAATATAATACCTGTCTTATATCGGTATATTGTTATATGTTAATATAATACCTGTTTGGGGATTTGTCCGAAGTTGTTGATGAAGCCGATGGTGGCGGTCTCCTTGAGGGGGTCGTTGATGTTGTAGATGTCCACCTGTCCCTCGTAGAACAGGTGATGGAACACATTGACCGCTTCCACCGCCGGAGGACCCTGCTGCTTGAAGCCAAAGATCAGGTCGATCCACTCGTGGAGGTGAGACGATACATAGTCACACTCCAGAGCCTAGAGACAGACACACGTATGCACAGTAGGTTGGAGCTAGCCTACATTTCCAGGTTTCCTCATGTTTGTTTTGAGTAATGAACGAGACTTGGGAGGGATGGCATCGTCAGACTACGTTGGGGTATACTGTACAACACAGTTGTCTTACCTCCTGAGCTTTCCTCCAGACACACCTATACAGTAGATTGTTACCCACCTGTCGATGGACTCTGATGAACTCTCGGGGGTCTCCCTTAGCCCACGGAGGCAGAAGGACGTCTCCTAGTCGAATACCGTTCTGTTTGGCACCTGTTAAAACATCAACCACACCACAAAGCAACTCTTATTTATAATTTTCTAAACATGTTACTATTAAGTGTTAGCAAGATCCATTACGAGAGAGAAGGAGACGGAGAAATAGAAAAAGAGACATACAGAAAGAGAAACAAAAACAAAAGAGCGATAGCAGAGACCAGAACTAGAGTCCCGATGTACCTTGGTCAGAGTTGATGGAGTTGAGAGAGAGATAGCAGAGACCAGAACTAGAGTCCCGATGTACCTTGGTCAAAGTTGATGGAGTTGAGAGAGAGAGGAGACGGACGGACGGACGGACTGACGTACAGTGCGTTCGGAAAGTATTCAGACTCCTTTCCACATTTCGTTACGTTACAGCCTTATTCTAAAATGGATTCAATCAAAATTGTTCCTCATCAATCTACACACAATACCCCATAATGATAAAGTGAAAAAACTGAAATACCTTACTTACATAAGTAAATTTTGCTTTGCTATTAGACTTGAAATTGAGCTCAGGTGCATCCTGTTTCCATTGATCCTCCTTGAGATGATTCTACAACTTGATCGGAGTCCACCTGTGGTAAATTCAATTGACTGGACATGATTTGGAAAGGCACACACCTGTCTATATAAGGTCCCACGGTTGACAGTGCATGTCAGAGCAAAAACCAAGCAATGATTCAAGACAGCATTGTGTCGAGACACAGATCTTGGGAAGGGTACCAAAACATTTCTGCAGCATTGAAAGTCCCCAAGGACGAAGTGGCCTCCATCATTCTTAAATGGAAGAAGTGTGGAACCACCAAGACTCTTCCTAGAGCTGGCCGCCCGGCCAAACTGAGCAATCGGGGGAGAAGGGCCTTGATCAGGGAGGTGACCAAGAACCCAATGGTCACTCTGACAGAGCTCCAGAGTTCCTCTGTGGAGATGGGAGAACCTTCCAAGAAGGACAACCATCTCTGCAGAACTCCACCAATCAGGCCTTTATGTTAGAGTGGCCAGACAGAAGCCACTCCTCAGTAAAAGGCACATGACAGCCCACTTGGAGTTTGCCAAAAGACACCTAAAGACTCTCAGACCATGAGAAACAAGATTCTCTGGTCTGATGAAACCAAGATTGAACTCTTTGGCCTGAACATCAAGCGTCACGTCTGGAGGAAACCTGGCACCATCCCTAAGGTGAAATATGGTGGTGGCAGCATCATGCTGTGGGGATGTTTTTCAGAGTTAGGGACTGGGAGACTAGTCAGGATCGAGGGAAAGATGAACGAAACAAAGTACAGAGAGATCCTTGATGAAAACCTGCTCTGACCTCAGCCTGGGGCGAAGGTTCACCTTCTAACAGGACAACAACTCTAAACACACAGCCATTACAACGCTGGAGTGTCTTCGGGACAAGTCTTTGAATGTCCTTGAGTGGCCCAGCCAGAGCCCGGATTTGAACCCGATCGAACATCTCTGGAGAGACCTGAAAATAGCTGTGCAGCGACGCTCTCCATCCAACATGAGGGAGCTTGAGAGGATCTGCAGAGAAGAATGGGAGAAACTCCCCAAATACAGGTGTGACAAGCTTGTAGCTTCATACCCAAGAAGACTCGAGGCTGTAATCGCTGTTAAAGGTGCTTCAACAAAGTACTTATGTGAATGTATTTTTTTATTTTTAAGAAATGTGCAACATTTTCTAAAAACCTGTTTTTGCCTCGTCATTATGGAGTAATGTGATGTCATTATGGGGTATTGTGATGTCATTCTGGGGTATTGTGATGTCATTATGGGGTATTGTGATGTCATTCTGGGGTATTGTGATGTCATTATGGGGTATTGTGATGTCATTCTGGAGTATTGTGATGTCATTATGGGGTATTGTGATGTCATTCTGGAGTATTGTGATGTCATTATGGGGTATTGTGATGTCATTCTGGAGTATTGTGATGTCATTATGGGGTATTGTGATGTCATTCTGGGGTATTGCGATGTCATTATGGGGTATTGTGATGTCATTATGGAGTATTGTGATGTCATTATGGGGTATTGTGATGTCATTCTGGAGTATTGTGATGTCATTATGGGGTATTGTGATGTCATTCTGGGGTATTGTGATGTCATTATGGGGTATTGTGATGTCATTCTGGGGTATTGTGATGTCATTATGGGGTATTGTGATGTCATTCTGGGGTATTGTGATGTCATTATGGGGTATTGTGATGTCATTCTGGAGTATTGTGATGTCATTATGGGGTATTGTGATGTCATTCTGGAGTATTGTGATGTCATTATGGGGTATTGTGATGTCATTCTGGAGTATTGTGATGTCATTATGGGGTATTGTGATGTCATTCTGGGGTATTGCGATGTCATTATGGGGTATTGTGATGTCATTATGGAGTATTGTGATGTCATTATGGGGTATTGTGATGTCATTCTGGAGTATTGTGATGTCATTATGGGGTATTGTGATGTCATTCTGGGGTATTGTGATGTCATTATGGGGTATTGTGATGTCATTCTGGGGTATTGCGATGTCATTATGGGGTATTGTGATGTCATTATGGGGTATTGTGATTTCATTATGGGGTGCTGTGTGTAGATTGATGAGGGGGAAAAACATTTAATCCATTTTAGAATGATGCTGTAACGTAACAAAATGTGGACAAGGTCAAGGAGTCTGAATACTTTCCGAATGCACTGTATACCTACAGTAGGTCAAAGTTGTTGGAGTTGATAGAGGAGAGACAGACAGACCGACAGACAGATGTACCTAGGTCAAAGTTGTTAGTTGAGAGAGAGGACAGACCTAGGTCAAAGTTGTTATATTTGAGAGAGAGGAGAGACAGACAGACAGACGTACCTAGGTCAAAGTTGTTAGAGTTGAGCATGAACTCTGGCAGGTAAAAGAACTCAGGGATGAGCTCCTTGACATCAGCCATGTTGTGTTTGGAGGCAGAGAGCCAGGCCTCACGCACACTGTGGAACATCCTGTCAGCCAGGTCAAAGTGACCTCCCTGGAGGGGGGAGAGGGACCACAGGCAGGCAGGCAGGCAGGCAGACACACACACACACACACACACACACACACACACACACACACACACACACACACACACACACACACACACACACACACACACACACACAGGCACGCAGACAGACCCACAGAGGCAAAACACACGTACACACGTTAGCAACATGACACATACTTCAGGCATCGCCTCCACCAACACACATCTCCCGGAGAGGAAAGGTCATCATTGGTATTCAAACCACACTACACACAGGCTGTTTACTGTCTCTGGTTAATATCAGGGGGGGGGGGGGGGGCAACTCTGATGTAGCCTGAATATGCCACTATCACGCACCCAAAGACAAACAGACAACCCCCTAACCTTATCCCCAAGCTGTGAGAAAAAAAAACTTGGTAAACTTGGATGCCCATTAAATCCACTGCAGATACAGAAACCTGCACTGTGCATTCACACAAAAATGGCCACACTGCATTGTAGCTAACTACCATATGAATCCTCTGAAAATACCAAAGTTACATTTGGGGTTCCTCAAGGTTCAGTGCTTGGACCCCTTGGAATCATCTGAACATTCCACTATACAAGTCAGGTGGTGTGTGTGGCGTCTGGGACGGTGTGTGTGGCGTCGGGGACGGTGTGTGTAGCGTCTGGGACGGTGTGTGTGTGGCGTCTGGGACGGTGTGTGTGGCGTCTGGGACGGTGTGTGTGGCGTCTGGGACGGTGTGTGTGGTGTCGGGGACGGTGTGTGTGGCGTCGGGGACGTTGTGTGTGGCGTCGGGGACGTTGTGTGTGGCGTCGGGGACGGTGTGTGTGTATGGTCCCGTGTGGCTCAGTTGGTAGAGCATGGCGCTTGCAACGCCAGGGTTGTGGGTTCATTCCCCACGGGGGGACCAGGATGAATATGTATGAACTTTCCAATTTGTAAGTCGCTCTGGATAAGAGCGTCTGCTAAATGACTTAAATGTAATGTAAAATGTAAATGTGGCGTCAGGGACGGTGTGTATGGCGTCTGGGACGGTGTGTGTAGCGTCTGGGACGGTGTGTGTGGCGTCTGGGACGGTGTGTGTGGCGTCTGGGACGGTGTGTGTGGCGTCTGGGACGGTGTGTGTGGCGTCTGGGGCGGTGTGTGTGTGTGGCGTCTGGGACGGTGTGTGTGTGGCGTCTGGGACGGTGTGTGTGTGGCGTCTGGGACGGTGTGTGTGTGGCGTCTGGGACGGTGTGTGTGTGGCATCGGGGACGGTGTGTGTGTGGCGTCTGGGACGGTGTGTGTGTGGCGTCTGGGACGGTGTGTTTGGCGTCTGGGACGGTGTGTGTGTGGCGTCTGGGGACGGTGTGTGTGTGGCGTCTGGGGACGGTGTGTGTGTGGCGTCTGGGACGGTGTGTGTGGCGTCTGGGACGGTGTGTGTGTGGCGTCTGGGACGGTGTGTGTGTGGCGTCTGGGACGGTGTGTGTGGCGTCTGGGACGGTGTGTGTGTGGCGTCTGACCTGAAGCCTGAGAAAGATCTGAGTGAAAGGTTCCATGCGGATCAGGTAGGACGCCACGATCATGGCTGAGGAGTAGTGTGTACCGTAGTGATACGCCGGGGTCTCACCTGAGAGAGAGAGAGAGAAATTTTACAATAAGATTTTATTTTATTGTCCCAGAGTCTGGTATTGTGGTAGTACAAACAATTCTGGACCACTGGGGAATGTGATAGGGTTCAAGCCTTGTCGGTGTCCATCTACCGTCCATTTTCTTTTCTGTATTTCCCAATGTCCTATAATTAAACATTACAATATACACAAGCAGATTGGTCAAAAGTGTCTTACTGGTAGGGTCTTCCCAGTCCTTGAACCTCTTCTTGTACTGGGTCAGCCTGTCATCGGTCTGGGCTCCCATTGGTTTAGCCAGGTTACGGAACGTCCGTGGGTTGTTTAGGTCCAACTCCTAGGAACCAGAATAGACCAGTTTAATCCCACTACATTTACTAGGAACCAGAACAGACCAGTTTAATCCCACTACATTTACTAGGAACCAGACCTGACCAGTTCTGTAAATCAGGGTTTATATAGGGTCCTGTAACTGTTGTTACCTCAGGGTCTATATAGGGTCCTGTAACTGTTGTTACCTCAGGGTCTATATAGGGTCCTGTAACTGTTGTTACCTCTGGGTCCTGTAACTGTTGTTACCTCAGGGTCTATACAGGGTCCTGTAACTGTTGTTACCTCAGGGTCTATATAGGGTCCTGTAACTGTTGTTACCTCAGGGTCTATATAGGGTCCTGTAACTGTTGTTACCTCAGGGTCTATATAGGGTCCTGTAACTGTTGTTACCTCGGGGTCTATATAGGGTCCTGTAACTGTTGTTACCTCAGGGTCTATATAGGGTCCTGTAACTGTTGTTACCTCGGGGTCTATATAGGGTCCTGTAACTGTTGTTACCTCAGGGTCTATATAGGGTCCTGTAACTGTTGTTACCTCAGGGTCTATATAGGGTCCTGTAACTGTTGTTACCTCAGGGTCCTGTAACTGTTGTTACCTCAGGGTCTATATAGGGTCCTGTAACTGTTGTTACCTCAGGGTCCTGTAACTGTTGTTACCTCAGGGTCTATATAGGGTCCTGTAACTGTTGTTACCTCAGGGTCTATATAGGGTCCTGTAACTGTTGTTACCTCAGGGTCTATATAGGGTCCTGTAACTGTTGTTACCTCAGGGTCTATATAGGGTCCTGTAATTGTTGTTACCTCAGGGTCTATATAGGGTCCTGTAACTGTTGTTACCTCAGGGTCTATATAGGGTCCTGTAACTGTTGTTACCTCAGGGTCCTGTAACTGTTGTTACCTCAGGGTCTATATAGGGTCCTGTAATTGTTGTTACCTCAGGGTCTATATAGGGTCCTGTAACTGTTGTTACCTCAGGGTCCTGTAACTGTTGTTACCTCAGGGTCTATATAGGGTCCTGTAACTGTTGTTACCTCAGGGTCCTGTAACTGTTGTTACCTCAGGGTCTATATAGGGTCCTGTAACTGTTGTTACCTCAGGGTCTATATAGGGTCCTGTAACTGTTGTTACCTCAGGGTCCTGTAACTGTTGTTACCTCAGGGTCTATATAGGGTCCTGTAACTGTTGTTACCTCAGGGTCTATATAGGGTCCTGTAACTGTTGTTACCTGTTGGTCCTGTAACTGTTGTTACCTCAGGGTCTATATAGGGTCCTGTAACTGTTGTTACCTCGGGGTCTATATAGGGTCCTGTAACTGTTGTTACCTCAGGGTCTATATAGGGTCCTGTAACTGTTGTTACCTCAGGGTCTATATAGGGTCCTGTAACTGTTGTTACCTCAGGGTCCTGTAACTGTTGTTACCTCAGGGTCTATATAGGGTCCTGTAACTGTTGTTACCTCAGGGTCCTGTAACTGTTGTTACCTCAGGGTCTATATAGGGTCCTGTAACTGTTGTTACCTCAGGGTCTATATAGGGTCCTGTAACTGTTGTTACCTCAGGGTCTATATAGGGTCCTGTAACTGTTGTTACCTCAGGGTCTATATAGGGTCCTGTAACTGTTGTTACCTCAGGGTCTATATAGGGTCCTGTAACTGTTGTTACCTCAGGGTCCTGTAACTGTTGTTACCTCAGGGTCTATATAGGGTCCTGTAACTGTTGTTACCTCAGGGTCCTGTAACTGTTGTTACCTCAGGGTCTATATAGGGTCCTGTAACTGTTGTTACCTCAGGGTCTATATAGGGTCCTGTAACTGTTGTTACCTCAGGGTCTATACAGGGTCCTGTAACTGTTGTTACCTCAGGGTCTATATAGGGTCCTGTAACTGTTGTTACCTCAGGGTCTATACAGGGTACTGTAACTGTTGTTACCTCAGGGTCTATATAGGGTCCTGTAACTGTTGTTACCTCATGGTCTATATAGGGTCCTGTAACTGTTGTTACCTCAGGGTCCTGTAACTGTTGTTACCTCAGGGTCTATATAGGGTCCTGTAACTGTTGTTACCTCAGGGTCTATATAGGGTCCTGTAACTGTTGTTACCTCAGGGTCTATATAGGGTCCTGTAACTGTTGTTACCTCAGGGTCTATACAGGGTCCTGTAACTGTTGTTACCTCAGGGTCTATATAGGGTCCTGTAACTGTTGTTACCTCAGGGTCTATATAGGGTACTGTAACTGTTGTTACCTCAGGGTCTATACAGGGTACTGTAACTGTTGTTACCTCAGGGTCTATATAGGGTCCTGTAACTGTTGTTACCTCAGGGTCCTGTAACTGTTGTTACCTCAGGGTCTATATAGGGTCCTGTAACTGTTGTTACCTCAGGGTCCTGTAACTGTTGTTACCTCAGGGTCTATATAGGGTCCTGTAACTGTTGTTACCTCAGGGTCTATATAGGGTCCTGTAACTGTTGTTACCTCAGGGTCTATATAGGGTCCTGTCAACCTGTTGTTACCTCAGGGTCTATATAGGGTCCTGTAACTGTTGTTACCTCAGGGTCTATACAGGGTCCTGTAACTGTTGTTACCTCAGGGTCTATATAGGGTCCTGTAACTGTTGTTACCTCAGGGTCCTGTAACTGTTGTTACCTCAGGGTCTATATAGGGTCCTGTAACTGTTGTTACCTCAGGGTCTATACAGGGTCCTGTAACTGTTGTTACCTCAGGGTCTATATAGGGTCCTGTAACTGTTGTTACCTCAGGGTCCTGTAACTGTTGTTACCTCAGGGTCCTGTAATTGTTGTTACCTCAGGGTCCTGTAACTGTTGTTACCTCAGGGTCTATACAGGGTCCTGTAACTGTTGTTACCTCAGAGTCGTAGTCAGCCAGGATCCAGGGGAAGACAGGGTACTGCATCAGGTCGTTGTAGGAGCGACCAGCCAGGGTGTTGAGATGCATCAGATACTGGAAGTTACTGATCTCACCACGCTACAGAGACACAGAGAGGACACTATAGTTACTGATCTCACCACGCTACAGAGACACAGAGGGGACACTATAGTCACTGATCTCACCATGCAAAGGAAGGGAACACAGAGGACACACTACTGTCAGACCTACTGCTAACACTGTCCTCAGGTAGGAGATCGTACAGTAATTGCACTGGTAAAAACAGACTTACCTCCCATCTTTGGGTGACAGATTTCTCTCCTACCAGAGTGCTGAGTAGGCCAGACCTGATGGGAAACGTTATAGAAGGATTTACAATAGAAACAATAGAGGACATTCATGCAACTATAGGACAACTTAACACATAACCATATAACACAACAGATTTAACAAAATATGAAAACATAGACGTTTATCACATAGAATCTCCAGAAAGGTAGACGGTACCCCTGCTCTACGCTGGTGTTGGGCCTCTGTCCTGAGACGGACTCTGAGCTGTCAGCCAGAGAGGGAACCACAGCGAGGAACCTCTGGTAGACCTTGTTGCGGACTCCTTTCTGGAAGGCCAGCAGGTAGTTCCTACCATCTCCTGAGAACACCTCCACAGCCATGGGCTGGGACACAGACAGAGCATTAGAAAGGGTTTTGTTCATTACTAAGGATCAGATTCATTAGGCACCAAAGGAAAGAAAACAGACGGAAACAGGGAGGGGTACCGGAACTTGTTCAACGAGTAACGATAGATTTCTCATTTTCTGTCTCGAAACGATTTGCCATGTTTTGCCCTAATATACAGTTGAAGTCGGAAGTTTACATACACTTAGGTTGAAGTCAGTAAAACTCGTTTTTCAACCACTGTACAAATCTCTTGTTAACAAACTATAGTTTTGGCAAGTCGGTTAGGACATCTACTTTGTGCATGACACAAGTCAACAATTGTTTACAGACAGATTATTTCACTTATAATTCACTGTATCACAATTCCAGTGGGTCAGAAGTTTACATACACTAAGTTGACTGTGCCTTTAAACAGCTTGGAAAATTCCAGAAAATTATGTCATGGCTTTAAAGGCTTCTGATAGGCTAATTGACATCATTTGAGTGAATTGGAGGTGTACCTGTGGATGTGGTTTGATGAAACAAAAACAGAACTGCTTGGCCATAATGACCATCATTATGAACACCATCCCAACCGTGAAGCACAGGGGTGGCAGCATCATGTTGTGGGGGTGCTTTGCTGCAGGAAGGACTGGTGCACTTCACAAAATAGATGGCATCATGAGGTAGGAAAATGATGTGGATATATTGAAGCAACATCTCAAGATATCAGTCAGGAAGTTAAAGCTTGGTCGCAAATGGGTCTCCCAAATGGACAATGACCCCACGCATACTTCCAAAGTTGTAGCAAAATGGCTTAAGGACAACAAAGTCAAGGTATTGGAGTGGCCATCACAAAGCATTGACCTCAATCCTATAGAAAATGTGCGGGCAGAACTGAAAAAGCGTGTGCGAGCAAGGAGGCCTACAAACCTGACTCAGTTACACCAGCTCTGTCAGGAGGAATGGGCCAAAATTCACCCAACTTATGGTGGGAAGCTTGTGGAAGGCTACCCAAAACATTTGACCCAAGTTAAACAATTTAAAGGCAATGCTACCAAATACTAATTGAGTGTATGTAAACTTCTGACCCCACTGGGAATGTGATGAAAAAAATAAAAGCTGAAATAAATCATTCTCTCGACTATTATTCTGACATTTCTCATTCTTAAAATAAAGTGGTGATTCTAACTGACCTAAGACATGGAATTTGTACTAGGATTAAATGTCAGGAATTGTGAAAAACTGAGTTTAAATGTATTTGGCAAAGACGTATGTAAACTTCCGACTTCACCTGTACATGACCAAGGTGAGCAAGTTGAGACTAATCAACATGTCACAAGCAACAAATCAGAACCAAGGTAGCGCACTGCTCACCTGCAGCAGGTATCGTCTCTTGTGGACCTCCTTGATGTCCTCGTAGGCAAAGATACTACAGGTTCTCTTCAGCTGGCTCTGACCCTGCCTCGCACCTCTGGGGATGATGGTCTCATGCAGACTGGAGACAGAGAGACATGTCAAAACCCAAACTTCTCCTAGAACTTCTCCCCTTCTAGCTAAACTTTTTGGATGTACAGTGCATTCGGAAAGTATTCAGACCCCTTCACTTTTTCCACATTTTGTTACGTTACAGCCTTATTCTAAAATATATATATATATTTTTAAATCGCTCCTCATTAATCTACACACAGCACCTCATAATGACAAAGCAAAAATATATTTTTTGAAATTGTTGCAAATGTATTAAAAATAAAAACTGAAATATCACATTTACATAAGTATTCAAACCCTTTACTCAGTACTTTGTTGAAGCACCTTTAACAGCGTTTACAGCCTCAAGTCTTCTTGGGTTTGACCCTAAAAGCTTGGCACACCTGTATTTGAGGAGTTTCTCCCATTCTTCTCTGCAGATCCTCTCAAGCTCTGTCAGGTTGGATGGGGAGTGTCGCTGCACAGCTATTTTCAGGTCTCTCCAGAGATGTTCGATCGTGTTCAAATCCGGGCTCTGGCTGGGCAACTCAAGGACATTGAGACTTGTCCCGAAGCCACTCCTGCGTTGTCTTGTCTGTGTGCTTAGGGTCGTTGTCCTGTTAGAAGGTGAACCTTCACCCCAGTCTGAGGTCCTGAGCGCTCTGGAGCAGGTTTTCATCAAGGATCTCTCTGTACTTTGTTTCGTTCATCTTTCCCTCGATCCTGACTAGTCTCCCAGTCCCTAACTCTGAAAAACATCCCCACAGCATGATTCTGCCACCACCATATTTCACCTTAGGGATGGTGCCAGGTTTCCTCCAGACGTGACGCTTGACGTTCAGGCCAAAGAGTTCAATCTTGGTTTCATCAGACCAGAGAATCTTGTTTCTCATGGTCTGAGAGTCTTTAGGTGTCTTTTGGCAAACTCCAAGCGGGCTGTCATGTGCCTTTTACTGAGGAGTGGCTTCTGTCTGGCCACTCTAACATAAAGGCCTGATTGGTGGAGTGCTGCAGAGAAGGTTGTCCTTCTGGAAGGTTCTCCCATCTCCACAGGGGAACTCTGGAGCTCTGTCAGAGTGACCATTGGGTTCTTGGTCACCTCCCTGACCAAGGCCCTTCTCCCCCGATTGCTGTTTGGCCGGGCGGTCAGCTGTAGGAAGAGTCTTGGTGGTTCCAAACTTCTTCCATTTAAGAATGATGGAGGCCACTTTGTCCTTGGGGACTTTCAATGCTGCAGAAATGTTTTGGTACCCTTCCCAAGATCTGCGCCTCGACACAATGCTGTCTTGAAGCTCTACGGTCAATTGACATCATTGCTTGGTTTTTGTTCTGACATGCACTGTCAACCGTGGGAAATATATAGACAGGTGTGTGCCTTTCCAAATCATGTCCAATCAATTGAATTTACCACAGGTGGACTTTGTAGAAACATCTCAAGGATGATCAATGGAAACAGGATGCACCTGAGCTCAATTTCAAGTCTAATAGCAAAGGGTCTGAATACTTATGTAAATAAGGTATTTCTGTTTTTCACTTTATCATTATGGGGTATTATGTGTAGATTGATGAGGAACAATTTTGATTTAATCCATTTTAGAATAAGGCTGTAACGTAACAAAATGTGGGAAAACGGAAGGGGCCTGAATGCTTTCCTGAATGCACCGTATATATGAACCAGCAAACATATATGGCAAATATAGATCAAAACTGGATAGTGTTCGGAGATTGGGTGGGACAAAACATTTAAAAAAAAAGAAGATAACTAATGTAAAATGTATATAGTATGTATAAACTGGAAGTAGAAGCCTAAGCGTTATTGTCCATTAGTTTACTCCCATTCGGGGAGGGGTGGTAGAGTTAGGAGAAAATAGTAAAGGAAAATATATTTTAAAAATATATTTATTTATTAAAAAAACATTTGCAATATTAAAGCTGGTCCATCAAAAGCACACGATTCAACTAATAAACTAAGCACTTGGTTAAGTTGAATCAGGAGTGTTAGTTATGAAGGGTTATGAAGGGTGAATAAGGGGGTTAGTTAGGTGTTCATTAAGGACTATAGAAAAGGTTAATAAACTCACTTGGCGGGCAGCGTCTCGATGTCTCTGATCTCTCTGCTGACGGTCATGGTGAAACCATCTATGACATAGAAGTGCTCCTTCCCAAACAGGAGCAGCCCCTCGCTAGTGTCAAGACCCTGCACCCGCGCACACCGGTACATGTGCTGGATCTGGTGATACAACATAATGGTTATATTCCTGGTTACAAACATTGAGGCCTGTTAGGACCCCAGAATAAACCACGTCCTCCTCCCCCCGTCCGTCTGTCCTCCTCCCCCCCGTCTGTCCTCCTCCTCCCCCCATCTGTCCTCCTCCCCCCGTCTGTCCTCCCCCCCCCCCCCCCCGTCTGTCCTCCCCCCCCCCCGTCTGTCCTCCTCCCCGTCAGTCCTCCTCCACCTGTCTGTCCTACCCCGTCTGTCCTCCCCCCATCTGTCCTCCTCCCCCCGTCAGTCCTCCTCCCCCCCGTCTGTCCTCCTCCCCCCCGTCTGTCCTCCTCCCCGTCTGTCCTCCTCCCCCCCGTCTGTCCTCCTCCCCCGTCAGTCCTCCTCCCCGTCTGTCCTCCCCCCCCCCATCTGTCCCCCCTTGTCCGTCCTCCTCCCCCCCGTCTGTCCTCCTCCCCCCGTCTGTCCTCCACCCCCCCGTCTGTCCTCCTCCCCCCGTCTGTCCTCCACCCCCCCGTCTGTCCTCCTCTCCCTGTCTGTCCTCCACCCCCCCGTCTGTCCTCCACCCCCCCGTCTGTCCTCCTCTCCCTGTCTGACCTCCTCCCCCTCATCTGACCTCCTCCCCCTCGTCTGTCCTCCACCCCCCCGTCTGTCCTCCACCCCCCGTCTGTTTGTCCTCCTCCCCCCCGTCTGTCCTCCACCCCCCCGTCTGTCCTCCTCTCCCTGTCTGACCTCCTCCCCCTCATCTGACCTCGTCCCCCTCGTCTGTCCTCCTCCTCCCCATCTGACCTCGTCCCCCTCGTCTGTCCTCCTCCTCCCCATCTAACCTCCTCCCCCTCATCTAACCTCCTCCCCCTCGTCTGTCCTCCTCCTCCCCATCTGACCTCCTCCCCCTGTCCTCTTACCTTCTCTCCCTCCTCCAGTAGTCGTAGCAGTGATGTGTTGTCTGTCCTCTGTTCCTCGTCCAGTCCTCCTGACTCTAAGATCTGTTCCTGGAGCAGGTCTTGTTCCTCATCAGCTCTGTCCGTGGTGGAGCGTGACCTCTTCAGAGGGGCCTTCACCAGACCTGGAGGGGAGGAGAACATTTTCGCTCTTCATAAATGTAATCTGAAAAATGTGTGTACAAACAAGTGTGTGAGTAACTATGACCTTGGTGATGGTGTGAATGTGGAGTACCTTTAACGCTGGCAATAGTTACCCCACTGATGTTTGATAGAGGCAGTAAACCAGTCATACATGCAGTTTAGTTTCCTCACAGTCTCTCTGAGAGCTGTGTTTAAGTATAATTGAATGACCTCTTCTCATGTCTCTAATGTCACACGTGTGTGTGTGTGTGTGTGTGTGTGTGTGTGTGTGTGTGTGTGTGTGTGTGTGTGTGTGTGTGTCTTGTGGTGCTGAGCGATTAACATCTTTCGTTTCAATTATTTGAATTCCATTTCGTTCCTTTTTATTATTTATTCTGTGAGCTCAATGCGCAGTTTCTCTTGAGATACACTACATGACCAAAAGTATGTGGACACCTACTCGTCAAACATCTCATTCCAAAATCATGGGTATTAATATGGAGTTGGTTCCCCCTTTGCTGCTATAACAGCCTCCACTCTTCTGGGAAGGCCTTCCTCTAGATGTTAGAACATTGCTGCGGGGACTTGCTTCCATTTAGCCCCAAGAGCATTAGTGAGGTCGGGCACTGATGTTGGGCGATAAGGTCTGGCTCGCGGTCAGCGTTCCACGTCATCCCAAAGGTGTTCGATGGGGTTGAGGTCAGGGCTCTGTGCAGGCCAGTGAAGTTCTTCTACACTGATCTCGACAAACCATTTCTGAATGGACCTCGCTTTGTGCACGGGGGCATTGTCATGCTGAAACAGGAAAGGGCCTAACCCCAACTGTTGCCACAGAATCATCTAGAATGTCACTGTATGCTGTAGCGTTAAGATTTCCCTTCACTGGAACTAAGGGCCCCGAACCATGAAAAACATCCCCAGACCATTATTCCTCCTCCACCAAACTTTACAGTTGGCACTATGCATTGGGGCAGGTAGCGTTCTTCAGGCATCCGCCAAACCCAGATTTGTCCGCAAGACTGCCAGATGGTGAAGCGTGATTCATCACTCCAGAGAACGTTTCCACTGTCCAATCGCGGCGAACTTTAAACCACTCCAGACGACGCTTGGCATTGCACATCGTGATCTAAGGCTTGTGTGCGGCAGCTCGGCCATGGAAACCCATTTCATGAAGTTCCCGACGAACAGTTCTTGTGCTGATGTCGCTTCCAGAGGCAGTTTGGAACTTGGTAGTGAGTGTTGCAGGGCAAACTATTTTTACGTGCTACGCGCTTCAGCACTCAGTGGTCCCGTTCTGTGAGCTTGTGTGGCCTACCACTTCGCGGCCCGAGCCGTTGTTTCTCCTAGACGTTTCCACTTCACAATAACAGCACTTACAGTTGACCGGGCCGCTCTAACAGGGCAGAAATTTGACAAACTGAAGGTGGCACGTTGAAAGTCACTGAGCTCTTCAGTACGGGTCATTCTACCGCCTATTTTTGTCTATGGAGATTGCATGGCTGTGTGCTCAATTTTATACACCTGTCAGCAACGGGTGTGGCTGAAATAGCCAAATCCACTAATTTGAAGGGGTGTCCACATACTTTTGTATATACAGTGCATTCGGAAAGTAATCATACCCCTTGACTTTTCCAACATTTTGTTACAGCCTTATTCTAAAATGGATTAAATAAATACAAATCCTCAATCTACACACAATACCACATAACGACAAAGCAAAAACGAGTTTTTCACTGAAGGGGCCTCCCGAGTGGCGCAGTGGTCTAAGACACTGCATCGCAGTGCTAGCTGTGCCACTAGAGATCCTGGTTTGAGTCCAGGCTCTGTCACAGCCGGCCGCGATCGGGAGACCAATGGGGCGTCGCACAATTGGCCCAGCGTCGTCCGGGTTAGGGGAGGGTTTGGCCGGCAGGAATATCCTTGTCCCATCGCGCACTAGCGACTCCTGTGGCGGGCCGGGCACAGTGCACGCTGAAACGGTCGCCAGGTGTAACAGTGTTTCCTCCGACACATTGGTGCGGATGGCTTCCGGGTTAAGTGGGCATTGTGTCAAGAAGCAGTGCGGCTTGGTTGTGTTTCGCAGCTCTTGACCTTCGCCTCTCCCGAGTCCGTACGGGAGTTGCAGAGATGAGACAAGACTGTAACTACCAATTGGATACCACGAAATTGGGGAGAAAAAGTGGTATAATAAACAGAATAAAAAATGTAAAATAAATAATAATAAAATAATCTAACTGAAACTGAACCGACCTCAAAAAGCACTAATCACTCAGCTCTACTGTCTTGCTATGTGTCCTCTGTCCGTCTTACCTTTGACTCTGGCGATGGTGTCCTCTCCGTGCACCTCTCCAGGTTCATGCTGAGTGGTCTCTCCCTCAGTGTCCTGCTCTATGGAGTGCTGGTACATCCCAGGGTTCCCTGACAGCAGTCTCATGTAGTACTCCTTACTGTCGTAGCTGATCGCTCGGCGGTAACGCACCGGCTTCTGGAATGGGGGGAGGAGAGGAAGAGAGGGGAGGAAGAGAGGAGAGGAAGAGAGGAGAGGAAGAGAGGAGAGGAAGAGAGGAGAGGAAGAGAGGAGAGGAAGAGAGGAGAGGAAGAGAGGTTACTTAGTGATGGGAGGCTGTTGACATGAAGAACACTGACGAATAAGCATCAAAACTCCCCCAAAAACAGGAAGCTTAATTGATGCGGCTTTCAATTAGTCCATTGAATTCCATTCAGTGTCAATCATGTTTTGCAAAATGCTCAAACCACACAGATGTTCATTGTGTCGTTTCAAGTGAAACAGTTATCTGATTTGTATCCAAAATGGTGCCGTATTGGACCCTACATGACAAGGCAAGGCTCAGGCTCGTAGACACACGTTGTACCATCCACCACGCTTCCACCATGCATCCACCATGCATCCCTACCCATCCACCATGCATCCACCATGCACCCACTGTTTGGGCTGTCTAACCAACTCCTAACTATGGCTTCACACATAGTGTATAAATGACATGTCTGTTCAAGTCACTATGTCCTTCTCCAGCCCAGCTCCTATCCTCCTGTAATACTATGTCCTGCTCCAGCCCAGCTCCTATCCTCCTGTAATACTATGTCCTGCTCCAGCCCAGCTCATATCCTCCTGTAATACTATGTCCTGCTCCAGCCCAGCTCCTATCCTCCTGTAATACTATGTCCTGCTCCAGCCCAGCTCCTATCCTCCTGTAATACTATGTTACTATGTCCTGCTCCAGCCCAGCTCCTATCCTCCTGTAATACTATGTTACTATGTCCTGCTCCAGCCCAGTTCCTATCCTCCTGTAATACTATGTCCTGCCCCAACCCAGCTCCTATCCTCCTGTAATACTCTGTCCTGCCCCAGGCCAGCTCCTATCCTCCTGTAATACGCTGTCCTGCCCCAGCAAAACATTAGGAACATCTTCATAATATTGAGATGCACCCTTCCCACCCTTTTCCCTCAGAACAGCCTCAATTCACCTCGTCAGTCTATGTCATGGAAAGAGCAGGCGTTCCTAATGTTTTGTACACTCTGTGTATAGCTCCCATTTTGACAAGTGTCCTTGGGTTTTTTCCCCCCTTGTGGTCGATTGAGAACTTGGCTGAGTCATGTGGCTGATGAGGCTAATTCATGTAGCATGATTTCGCTCACAAAGACTCCATTCATTGGCTGTGACGAACGGACAGGACAAACCCCTCATCTCTCCTACACTGTACAGGTCACATACTGGATCAGTAGGGAGAACAAGGTAAGCTTTTTTTCCCCCTATCCAACGACATTGCACTTTTGACGGTTTTAACCTAGTGTTTGAACGTGGTTACTACAACATGTCCCTTGTCCTTACGATCATAATGCTGTATTATTTTAGTATCTGTAAAGAGCCCTTTGTGCTGGGCTCGGGTTACGCTACGTATGGGTAAAATACGTAGAACATGTCGTTGTTATTTACCGGTACTTGGCCGTTAGTGCTGGGTTCAGGCTCGGGGACGTATGGATAATGTATATAGAACATTTCGTTGCTATTATAGTAGTATTATAGTATTATTACAGTAATACTACATTACTATAGTACCTGTACTTGGCCGTTAGTGCTGGGTTCAGGCTCGGGGACGTATGGATAATATACGTAGAACATGTCGTTGTTATTATAGTAGTATTACAGTAATACTACATTATTATAGTACCTGTCCTTGGCCATTAGTGCTGGGTTCAGGCTCGGGAACGTATGGGTAATGTATATAGAACATGTCGTTGTTATTTACCGGTACTTGGCCGTTAGTGCTGGGTTCAGGCTCGGGGACGTATGGGTAATGTATATAGAACATGTCGTTGTTATTTACCGGTACTTGGCCGTTAGTGCTGGGTTCAGGCTCGGGGACGTATGGATAATGTATGTAGAACATGTCGTTGTTATTTACCGGTACTTGGCCGTTAGTGCTGGGTTCAGGCTCGGGGACGTATGGATAATGTATGTAGAACATGTCGTTGTTATTTACCGGTACTTGGCCGTTAGTGCTGGGTTCAGGCTCGGGGACGTATGGATAATGTATATAGAACATGTCGTTGTTATTTACCGGTACTTGGCCGTTAGTGCTGGGTTCAGGCTCGGGGACGTATGGATAATGTATGTAGAACATGTCGTTGCGGACCATCTTCTTCCTCATGCGACAGGGCCCCTCCGTCATCTCCAGCAGGAACTTGTCCAGGTGGGATCCGATGGGGGGGCCCCAGAGGCCCCGCTCTCTCAGCAGCTCATACTCTATAGACGACCACTCCTCTGTCACGTACTTTAGAACATTCTGCTGCCTCTGACAGGAGGGGGAGAGGGACACAGGGAAGGGAGGAAGAGAATGAGAGAGAGGCAGAGAGAGAGAGTACTGTGTGTTTAGACAGATTGTTACATGTGTCTGTCAGTTTCAGACTATAGAGATCAGATAGGAATTATTATCAGAGACAATGTAGTGAATACTGCAGTGTAGTAGACAACGCAGTGAGTACTGTAGTGTAGTAGACAACGCAGTGAGTACTGTAGTGTAGTAGACAACGCAGTGAGTACTGTAGTGTAGTAGACAATGCAGTGAGTACTGTAGTAGACACCATAGTGAGTACTGTACTGTAGTAGACAACGCAGTGAGTACTGTAGTAGACAACACAGTGAGTACTGTAGTGTAGTAGACAACACAGTGAGTACTGTAGTGTAGTAGACAACGCAGTGAGTACTGTAGTGTAGTAGACAACACAGTGAGTACTGTAGTGTAGTAGACAATGCAGTGAGTACTGTAGTAGACACCATAGTGAGTACTGTACTGTAGTAGACAACGCAGTGAGTACTGTAGTAGACAACACAGTGAGTACTGTAGTGTAGTAGACAACACAGTGAGTACTGTAGTGTAGTAGACAATGTAGTGAGTACTTTAGTGTTAGACAATGCAGTGAGTACTGTACTGTAGTAGACAACACAGTGAGTACTGTAGTGTAGTAGACAACACAGTGAGTACTGTACTGTAGTAGACAACACAGTGAGTACTGTACTGTAGTAGACAATGTAGTGAGTACTTTAGTGTTAGACAATGCAGTGAGTACTGTACTGTAGTAGACCATGCAGTGAGTACTGCACTGTAGTAGACAACACAGTGAGTACTGTACTGTAGTAGACAACGCAGTGAGTACTGTAGTAGACACCATAGTGAATACTGTAGTGAAGTAGACAATGCAGTGAGTACTGTAGTAGACACCATAGTGAGTACTGTACTGTAGTAGACAACGCAGTGAGTACTGTAGTAGACACCATAGTGAGTACTGTACTGTAGTAGACAACACAGTGAGTACTGTAGTGTAGTAGTAGACAACACAGTGATTAATGTACTGTAGTAGACAATGCAGTGAGTACTGTAGTGTTAGACAACGCTGTGAGTACTGTAGTGTAGTAGACAATGCAGTGAGTACTGTAGTGTAGTAGACAACACAGTGAGTACTGTACTGTAGTAGACAATGCAGTGAGTACTGTAGTGTAGTAGACAACACAGTGAGTACTGTAGTGTAGTAGACAACACAGTGAGTACTGTACAGTAGTAGACAACACAGTGAGTACTGTAGTGTTAGACAACGCTGTGAGTATTGTACTGTAGTAGACAACACAGTGAGTACTGTACTGTAGTAGACAACACAGTGAGTACTGTAGTGTAGTAGACAACACAGTGAGTACTGTAGTGTAGTAGTAGACAACACAGTGAGTACTGTAGTGTAGTAGACAACACAGTGAGTACTGTAGTAGACACCATAGTGAGTACTGTAGTAGACAACACAGTGAGTACTGTAGTGTAGTAGACAGCACAGTGAGTACTGTAGTGTAGTAGACAACACAGTGAGTACTGTAGTGTAGTAGACAACACAGTGAGTACTGTAGTAGACGCCATAGTGAGTACTGTAGTAGACAACACAGTGAGTACTGTAGTGTAGTAGACAACACAGTGAGTACTGTAGTGTAGTAGACAACACAGTGAGTACTGTAGTGTAGTAGACACCACAGTGAGTACTGTAGTGTAGTAGTAGACAACACAGTGAGTACTGTAGTGTAGTAGACAACACAGTGAGTACTGTAGTAGACGCCATAGTGAGTACTGTAGTAGACAACACAGTGAGTACTGTAGTGTAGTAGACAACACAGTGAGTACTGTAGTGTAGTAGACAACACAGTGAGTACTGTAGTGTAGTAGACACCACAGTGAGTACTGTACTGTAGTAGACAACACAGTGAGTACTGTAGTAGACATCATAGTGAGTACTGTAGTAGACAACACAGTGAGTACTGTAGTGTAGTAGACAACACAGTGAGTACTGTAGTGTAGTAGACAACGCTGTGAGTACTGTACTAGACAACACAGTGAGTACTGTACTGTAGTAGACAACACAGTGAGTACTGTACTGTAGTAGACAACACAGTGAGTACTGTACTGTAGTAGACAACACAGTGAGTACTGTACTGTAGTAGACAACACAGTGAGTACTGTAGTGTAGTAGACAACACAGTGAGTACTGTAGTGTAGTAGACAACACAGTGAGCACTGTAGTGTAGTAGACAACACAGTGAGTACTGTACTGTAGTAGACAACACAGTGAGTACTGTAGTGTAGTAGACAACACAGTGAGTACTGTACTGTAGTAGACAACACAGTGAGTACTGTAGTGTAGTAGACAACACAGTGAGTACTGTAGTGTAGTAGACAACACAGTGAGCACTGTAGTGTAGTAGACAACACAGTGAGTACTGTAGTGTAGTAGACAACACAGTGAGTACTGTACTAGACAATGTAGTGAGTACTGTACTGTAGTAGACAACACAGTGAGTACTGTAGTGTAGTAGACAACACAGTGAGTACTGTAGTGTAGTAGTAGACAACACAGTGAGTAATGTAGTGTAGTAGACAACACAGTGAGTACTGTAGTGTAGTAGACAATGCAGTGAGTACTGTAGTGTAGTAGACAACACAGTGAGTACTGTACTGTAGTAGACAATGCAGTGAGTACTGTTAGACAACGCTGTGAGTACCGTAGTGTAGTAGACAACACAGTGAGTACTGTACTAGACAATGTAGTGAGTACTGTAGTGTAGTAGTAGACAACACAGTGAGTACTGTAGTGTAGTAGACAACACAGTGAGTACTGTAGTGTAGTAGTAGACAACACAGTGAGTACTGTACTGTAGTAGTAGACAACACAGTGAGTACTGTAGTGTAGTAGTAGACAACACAGTGAGTACTGTTAGACAACGCTGTGAGTACCGTAGTGTTCTTACCTCCTGGTACTCTTTATACTGCATGGCCACCAGGTCCCTGACCACCGCTATGTGGGTGAACATCCACTGGAACGTCTCCTATTGGTGGAAGGAATTCACCTGGTTAGTGTGTGTGTGTGTGTTTATTTATTTTACCCTTATTTTACCAGGTAAATTGACTGAGAACACGTTCTCATTTACAGCAACGACCTGGGGAATAGTTACAGGAGAGAGAAGGGGGATGAAGGAGCCAATTGGAAGCTGGGATGATTAGGTGACCATGATGGTATGAGGGGCTGATTGTGAATTTAGCCAGGACACCGGGGTTAACACAACTACTCTTACGATAAGTGCCATGGGATCTTTAGTGACCACAGAGAGTCAGGACACCTGTTTAACGTCCCAACCCGAAAGACGGCACCCTACACAGGGTAGTGTCCCCAATCACTGCCCTGGGGCATTGGGATATTATTGTTTTAGACCAGAAGAAAGAGTGCCTCCTACTGGGCCTCCAACACCACTTCCAGCAGCATCTGGTCTCCCATCCAGGGACCAATCAGGACCAACCCTGCTTAGCTTCAGAAGCAAGCCAGCAGTGGTATGCTGCTGGCTGCTGTGAGTGTGCATGCATGAGTATGAATGCGTGTTGTGTGTGTGTGTGTGTACCTGTACAGAAAGGTTGTTCTTGTTCAGGGAGTTTTCCTTCTTGTTGCGTCGAGCGCCGGTCAGCTTGGACAGACCAAAACCACTACTGACCCGAGACAGCTTGGACTGGCTGGCCGGAGCCACTGACTCCCCTCTGCTAATACACTTCTTCTCATGGACTAGGAGAGAGAGAGAGAGAGCGAGAGAGCGAGAGAGAGAGAGAGAGAGAGAGAGAGAGAGAGAGAGCGAGAGAGCGAGAGAGAGAGAGAGAGAGAGAGAGAGAGAGAGAGAGAGAGAGAGGAGGAAAAGAGAGAGAGAGGAGGAGAGAGAGAGAGAGAGAGAGAGAGAGAGAGAGAGAGAGAGAGAGAGAGCGAGAGAGAGAGAGAGAGCGAGAGAGCGAGAGAGAGAGAGAGAGAGAGAGAGAGAGAGAGAGAGAGAGAGGAGGAAAAGAGAGAGAGAGAGAGAGAGAGAGAGAGAGAGAGAGAGAGAGAGAGAGAGAGAGAGAGAGAGAGAGAGAGAGAGAGATTTAGCTTAGTTTTGTTTTGTCTTTCGTACCAGGTCATGTGTCTTCTCAGTCATGTTGACACTGGTCTACTACTGTTGCTTTAATGTATTGTTGTTCTGATTAATATTGTTGTTGTAGCTGTTATTAATGGTAATCCCATGTCCACTACTACTATTATTATTACTGTTAGTCCCACCATTTATTTATATATAAATATATATATATTTTGTGTATATATATACATATATATTTTATTTAAATTTTTCGATATGTATACTTTGACAATGTAAGTAATAATAACTTGCCATGTCAATAAAGTCAATTGAATTGAATTAAATTGAATTGAATTGAGAGAGAGAGAGAGAGACAGAGAGACAGAGAGAGAGAGACAGAGAGAGAGGGAGAGGAAGGAGTAAAGAGGGAGAGAGGAGGGAAAGAGAGAGAGGGGAGGGAGGAAGGAAGGAGTAAAGAGGGAGGGAGAGAGGAGGGAAAGAGAGAGAGAGAAAGTAGGAGAGAGGGAGAAACAAAGGGACAGAGAAACAGAGACAAACAAGAGAAAGGGACAGAGGTTGTCCAACAGTCTTCCAGTATGCTGGCGGCTCCGGTCCTAACTTGGCTTGCTCTGCTCTCCAGACAACACATGGTAAAGCTGATTATGTCCCAATAACCTCCTGACCACTAAACCGTCTGTACGGTGTTAACGTGACCTTCCTGACGTAATGCCAAACAGTAGACTACAGAGTCAGTGTGTACAGTGCATTCAAAAAGCTTTCAGGCCCCTTCCCTTTTCCCACATTTTGTTACGTTACAGCCTTATTCTAAAATTGATTAAATAAAAATTATTCCTCATCAATCTACACACAATACCCCATAATGATGCAAATTTATTACAAATAAAAAACAGAAATACCTTATTTACATAAGTATTCAGACCCTTTGCTATGAGGCTCAACATTGAGCTCAGGTGCATCCTGTTTCCATTGATCATCCTTGATGTTTCTACAACTTGATTGGAGTCCACCTGTGGTAAATTCAATTGATTGGACATGATTTGGAAAGGCACACACCTGTCGATATTAGAAGTCGACCGATTATGAGTTTTCAAAGCCGATACCGATTAATCGGCCGATTTTTAAAAATGTATTTGTAATAATGACAATTACCACAATACTGAATGAACACTTATTTTAACCTAATATATCAATAAAAATCTATTTAGCCTCAAATAAATAATGAAACATGTTCAATTTGGTTTAAATAATGCAAAAACAAAGTGTTGGAGAAGAAAGTAAAAGTGCAATATGTGCCATGTAAGAAAGCTAACGTTTAAGTTCCTTGCTCAGAACATGAGAACATATGAAAGCTGGTGGTTCCTTTTAACACGAGACTTCAATATTCCAAGGTAAGAGGTTTAAGGTTGTAGTTATTATAGAAATTATAGGACTATTTCTCTCTATACCATTTGTATTTCATATACCTTTGACTATTGGATGTTCTTATAGGCACTTTAGTATTGCCAGTGTAACAGTATAGCTTCCGTCCCTCTCTTCGCCGCTACCTGGGCTCGAACCAGGAACACATCGACAACAGCCACCCTCGAAGCAGCGTTACCCATGCAGAGCAAGGGGAACAACTACTCCAAGTCTCAGAGCGAGTGACATTTGAAACGCTATTAGCGCGCACCCCGCTAACTAGCTAGCCATTTCACATCGGTTACACCAGCCTAATCTCAGGAGTTGATAGGCTTGAAGTCATAAACAGCGCAATGCTTGAAGCACAGTGAAGAGCTGCTGGCAAAACGCACGAAAGTGCTGTTTGAATGAATGCTTACGAGCCTGCTGCTGCCTACCATCGCTCAGTTAGACTGCTCTATCAAATATCAAATCATAGACTTAATTATAACATAATAACACAGAAATACGAGACTTTGGTCATTAATATGGTCGAATCCGAAAACTATCGTTTCGAAAACAAACCGTTTATTATTTCAGTGAAATATGGAACCGTTCTGTATTTTATCTAACGGGTGGCATCCCTAAGTCTAAATATTGCTGTTACATTGTACAACCTTCAATGTATGTCATAAATTCTGGCAAATTAGTTCGCAACGAGCCAGGCGGCCCAAACTGTTGCATATACCCTGACTCTGCGTGCAATGAACGCAAGAGAAGTGACACAATTTATTTTAGCTAAATATGCAGGTTTAAAAATATATACTTCTGTGTATTGATTTTAAGAAAGGCATTGGTGTTTATGGTTAGGTACAGTCGTGCAACGATTGTGCTATTTTCGCAAATGCGCTTTTGTTAAATCATCCCCCGTTTGGCCAAGTTGGCTGTCTTTGTTAGGAAGAAATAGTCTTCACACAGTTCGCAACGAGCCAGGCGGCCCAAACTGCTGCATATACCCTGACTCTGTTGCAAGAGAAGTGACACAATTTACCTAGTTAAATAAAATAAAAATAAAAAACGGTGTCCAAAAATACAGATTTCCGATTGTTATGAAAACTTGACAACGGCCCTAATTAATCGTCCATTCCGATTAATCGGTCGACCTCTAGTCTATATAAGGTCCCACAGTTGACAGCGCATGTCAGAGCAAAATCCAAGCCATGACGTCGAAGCAATTGTCCGTAGAGCTCCAAGACAGGATTGTGTCGAGGCACAGATCTAGGGAAGGGTACCAAAACATTTCTGCAGCATTGAAGGTCCCCAAGAACACAGTGGCCTCCATCATTCTTAAATGGAAGAAGTTTGGAACCACCAAGACTCTTCCTAGACCTGGCCGCCCGGCCGAACTGAGCAATTGGGGGAGAAGGGCTTTGGTCAGGGAGGTGACCAAGAACCAGATGGTCACTCTAAATGAGCTCCAGAGTTCCTCTGTGGAGATGGGAGAACTTTCCAGAAGGACAACCATCACTGCAGCACTCCACCAATCAGGCCTTTATTGTAGAGTGGCCAGACAGAAGTCACTCCTCAGTAAAAGGCACATGACAGCCCGCTTGGAGTTTGCCAAAAGGCACCTAAAGACTCTCAGACCATGAGAAACAAGATTCTCTAGTCTGATGAACCAAGATTAAACTCTTTGGCCTGAATGCCAAGCGTCACGTCTGGAGGAAACCTGGCACCATCCCTACAGTGAAGCATAATGGTGGCAGCATCATGCTGTGGGGATGTTTTTCAGACTGGAGGCTGTATTCGCTGCCAAAGGTGCTTCAACAAAGTACTGAGTAAAGGGTTTGAAATACTTACGTAAATGTAACATTTCCGTTTTTTATTTTTAATACATTTGCAAACATTTCCAAAAACCTGTTTTCGCTTTGTCATTATGGGGTATTATGTGTCGATTGATGAAGAGAAAAAAACTATTGAATCCATTTTAGAATAAGGCTGTAACATAACAAAATGTGGTAAAAAGTCATTGGGTCTGAATACTTTCTGAATACACAGTATGTGTTTGTGTCTCTGTGTGTGTGGGTGTGTTTTCATCTGTGTGTGTGTGTGTCCGTCTGTCTAGATGTGTGTGTCTTCTCTCACCCAGGTGGTTCTGCCAGCTCTTCAGGGCAGGTTCCTCCAGGGCAGGCCGAGCGGTGCTGATATCTACATGTCCTCTGTCGTTGGTGGGGAGGGACACCTTAAAGATGTCCTCCAACATGGGTCTTTTACTGTGCATCAGCTCTGTCCACACACGGTTTACTGCCTTCAGCAGTAGCTGGCGACCTGGGGGACAGACAGGAGTTAGCAACACAAGGTCTACTGCCTTCAGCAGTAGCTGGCGACCTGGGGGACAGACAGGAGTTAGCAACACACGGTCTACTGCCTTCAGCAGTAGCTGGCGACCTGGGGGACAGACAGGAGTTAGCAACACACGGTTTACTGCCTTCAGCAGTAGCTGGCGACCTGGGGGACAGACAGGAGTTAGCAACACCTGGTTTACTGCCTTCAGCAGTAGCTGGCGACCTGGGGGACAGACAGGAGTTAGCAAAACACGGTCTGGGGGACAGACAGGAGTTAGCAACACAAGGTCTACTGCCTTCAGCATCAGCTGGCGACCTGGGGGACAGACAGGAGTTAGCAACACAAGGTCTACTGCCTTCAGCATCAGCTGGCGACCTGGGGGACAGACAGGAGTTAGCAACACACGGTCTACTGCCTTTACTGCTGGCGACCTGGGGGACAGACAGGAGTTAGCAACACACGGTCTACTGCCTTCAGCATCAGCTGGCGACCTGGGGGACAGACAGGAGTTAGCAACACACGGTCTACTGCCTTTACTGCTGGCGACCTGGGGGACAGACAGGAGTTAGCAACACAAGGTCTACTGCCTTCAGCAGCAGCTGGCGACCTGGGGGACAGACAGGAGTTAGCAACACACGGTCTACTGCCTTTACTGCTGGCGACCTGGGGGACAGACAGGAGTTAGCAACACAAGGTCTACTGCCTTCAGCAGCAGCTGGCGACCTGGGGGACAGACAGGAGTTAGCAACACAAGGTCTACTGCCTTCAGCATCAGCTGGCGACCTGGGGGACAGACAGGAGTTAGCAACACACGGTCTACTGCCTTCAGCATCAGCTGGCGACCTGGGGGACAGACAGGAGTTAGCAACACACGGTCTACTGCCTTTACTGCTGGCGACCTGGGGGACAGACAGGAGTTAGCAACACAAGGTCTACTGCCTTCAGCAGCAGCTGGCGACCTGGGGGACAGACAGGAGTTAGCAACACACGGTCTACTGCCTTCAGCAGCAGCTGGCGACCTGGGGGACAGACAGGAGTTAGCAACACACGGTCTACTGCCTTCAGCATCAGCTGGCGACCTGGGGGACAGACAGGAGTTAGCAACACAAGGTCTACTGCCTTCAGCAGCAGCTGGCGACCTGGGGGACAGACAGGAGTTAGCAACACACGGTCTACTGCCTTTACTGCTGGCGACCTGGGGGACAGACAGGAGTTAGCAACACCTGGTTTACTGCCTTCAGCATCAGCTGGCGACCTGGGGGACAGACAGGAGTTAGCAACACAAGGTCTACTGCCTTCAGCAGTAGCTGGCGACCTGGGGGACAGACAGGAGTTAGCAACACACGGTCTACTGCCTTCAGCAGCAGCTGGCGACCTGGGGGACAGACAGGAGTTAGCAACACACGGTCTACTGCCTTCAGCAGTAGCTGGCGACCTGGGGGACAGACAGGAGTTAGCAACACAAGGTCTACTGCCTTCAGCAGTAGCTGGCGACCTGGGGGACAGACAGGAGTTAGCAACACACGGTCTACTGCCTTTACTGCTGGCGACCTGGGGGACAGACAGGAGTTAGCAACACACGGTCTACTGCCTTCAGCATCAGCTGGCGACCTGGGGGACAGACAGGAGTTAGCAACACACGGTCTACTGCCTTCAGCAGTAGCTGGCGACCTGGGGGACAGACAGGAGTTAGCAACACAAGGTCTACTGCCTTCAGCAGTAGCTGGCGACCTGGGGGACAGACAGGAGTTAGCAACACACGGTCTACTGCCTTCAGCAGTAGCTGGCGACCTGGGAGACAGACAGGAGTTAGCAACACAAGGTCTACTGCCTTCAGCAGTAGCTGGCGACCTGGGGGACAGACAGGAGTTAGCAACACACGGTCTACTGCCTTTACTGCTGGCGACCTGGGGGACAGACAGGAGTTAGCAACACACGGTCTACTGCCTTCAGCAGTAGCTGGCGACCTGGGGGACAGACAGGAGTTAGCAACACACGGTCTACTGCCTTTACTGCTGGCGACCTGGGGGACAGACAGGAGTTAGCAACACACGGTCTACTGCCTTCAGCAGCAGCTGGCGACCTGGAAGACAGACAGGAGTTAGCAACACACGGTCTACTGCCTTCAGCAGTAGCTGGCGACCTGGGGGACAGACAGGAGTTAGCAACACACGGTCTACTGCCTTTACTGCTGGCGACCTGGGGGACAGACAGGAGTTAGCAACACAAGGTCTACTGCCTTCAGCAGCAGCTGGCGACCTGGGGGACAGACAGGAGTTAGCAACACACGGTCTACTGCCTTCAGCATCAGCTGGCGACCTGGGGGACAGACAGGAGTTAGCAACACAAGGTCTACTGCCTTCAGCAGCAGCTGGCGACCTGGGGGACAGACAGGAGTTAGCAACACACGGTCTACTGCCTTTACTGCTGGCGACCTGGGGGACAGACAGGAGTTAGCAACACCTGGTTTACTGCCTTCAGCATCAGCTGGCGACCTGGGGGACAGACAGGAGTTAGCAACACAAGGTCTACTGCCTTCAGCAGTAGCTGGCGACCTGGGGGACAGACAGGAGTTAGCAACACACGGTCTACTGCCTTCAGCAGCAGCTGGCGACCTGGGGGACAGACAGGAGTTAGCAACACACGGTCTACTGCCTTCAGCAGTAGCTGGCGACCTGGGGGACAGACAGGAGTTAGCAACACAAGGTCTACTGCCTTCAGCAGTAGCTGGCGACCTGGGGGACAGACAGGAGTTAGCAACACACGGTCTACTGCCTTTACTGCTGGCGACCTGGGGGACAGACAGGAGTTAGCAACACACGGTCTACTGCCTTCAGCATCAGCTGGCGACCTGGGGGACAGACAGGAGTTAGCAACACACGGTCTACTGCCTTCAGCAGTAGCTGGCGACCTGGGGGACAGACAGGAGTTAGCAACACAAGGTCTACTGCCTTCAGCAGTAGCTGGCGACCTGGGGGACAGACAGGAGTTAGCAACACACGGTCTACTGCCTTCAGCAGTAGCTGGCGACCTGGGAGACAGACAGGAGTTAGCAACACAAGGTCTACTGCCTTCAGCAGTAGCTGGCGACCTGGGGGACAGACAGGAGTTAGCAACACACGGTCTACTGCCTTTACTGCTGGCGACCTGGGGGACAGACAGGAGTTAGCAACACACGGTCTACTGCCTTCAGCAGTAGCTGGCGACCTGGGGGACAGACAGGAGTTAGCAACACACGGTCTACTGCCTTTACTGCTGGCGACCTGGGGGACAGACAGGAGTTAGCAACACACGGTCTACTGCCTTCAGCAGCAGCTGGCGACCTGGAAGACAGACAGGAGTTAGCAACACACGGTCTACTGCCTTCAGCAGTAGCTGGCGACCTGGGGGACAGACAGGAGTTAGCAACACACGGTCTACTGCCTTTACTGCTGGCGACCTGGGGGACAGACAGGAGTTAGCAACACAAGGTCTACTGCCTTCAGCAGCAGCTGGCGACCTGGGGGACAGACAGGAGTTAGCAACACACGGTCTACTGCCTTCAGCAGTAGCTGGCGACCTGGGGGACAGACAGGAGTTAGCAACACACGGTCTACTGCCTTCAGCAGCAGCTGGCGACCTGGGGGACAGACAGGAGTTAGCAACACATGGTTTACTGCCTTCAGCATCAGCTGGCGACCTGGAAGACAGACAGGAGTTAGCAACACATGGTTTACTGCCTTCAGCAGTAGCTGGCGACCTGGGGGACAGACAGGAGTTAGCAACACACACACACATAGAAACACACTTTGATACCCGAAAGAAAGACAGACAGAGAGAAAGACAGACAGACAGTCAGAGAGAAAGACGGACAGACAAACAGACAGACGTTATGTTACCTTCGCTAACTTCCTGGCTGTGTCTGTTATCAGGTCCATTCTCAGCGGGCATCATGACGTGCCAGGTTGTCATACGAGCCTCTGCCTCCAAACCAAAACCCTCCACACTACTGCACATAGACAGAGAGAGAGAGAGAGAGAGAGAGAGAGACAGAGAGAAGTAAGGAGGGGAGAGGGAGAGATGGTGAGAGAGAAAGAGAGAGAGAGAGAGTAGAGAGAAATAAAGAGAGAGAGAGACAGAAGAGGAGAGAGAGGAAGAAAGAGACAGAGAAAGAAGAGGAGAGAGAAAGAGAGCGGGACAGGACAGGAGAGGAGTCAGCATATACCACTCACCCGTAGATAGGACTAAACTAACTCAGTGCGGTTTTTGCAGCCTGTTGTCATTCGATTAGCCAGCTCAACACTTCATAGGCCTCAAACTCACTGATCAGGACACACAGCTGCTATAAATGTCTCGAGCAATGCAATGAATTCCTCAGTCCCCGACTTACCTCCCAACGTGCAGGTTGATGAAACAGTGAGCCAGACAGGCTACAAACTCCTGGTCGTGGTTGCCTGGTCCCAGCACCAGGTTACGGTTCACGGTCAACACCCGTAGAGAGTCCAGCAGAGCTACCTGCTGAGGCACGGTCTTGTGAGGTCGAGACAGCTGGTACAGGACCGTACGGTTCAGACAGTGGTAGAGCGAGTCCAGAGACAGACTCTGCGACCTCCTCTTGGACTGGAAACGGGAGAAAAGAGAGGTGGAACATTTTAAGAAAGACTGGTCTTATGATCTGTGGGTCTGCGATGCCTGAGAGGGTGGTTGCAGAAAGGACCTTTCTTCTCCAGAGAGTTGATTGGCGATAAGACATCCTACCGTAGGGAGTGTGTAAATAATAGTCCTGTTTTATAACAGCCAATGGATTCTGAGGACTGATTAATAAGTAGGTGTTTGAAATCTTACTAAATCCTCTTGTTCCAAAGCAGTACCACCACAGACATACACACTGCTGGCCTACATTCACTTCTAAATCACACGGCTGCGTTTCACCTAAAGCTCTATTGGTTCCGTTGAGTAAGTCTGGCAGAGACGTGAAGGTTGGCTTGTTGATTCAATTAAACAAACTCATTCATTTGCTGGTTAGTTGAGTCAAACCGAGTACTGTACTGCTGTAAATCAGACTGTTTCTGAGTACAGTAATCAGACTGTTTCTGAGTACTATAATCAGACTGTTTCTGAGTACTGTACAGCTGTAATCAGACTGTTTCTGAGTACTGTACTGCTGTAATCAGACTGTTTCTGAGTACGGTAATCAGACTGTTTCTGAGTACTGTACTGATGTAATCAGACTGTTTCTGAGTACTGTACAGCTGTAATCAGACTGTTTCTGAGTACGGTAATCAGACTGTTTCTGAGTACTGTACAGCTGTAATCAGACTGTTTCTGAGTACTGTACTGCTGTAATCAGACTGTTTCTGAGTACGGTAATCAGACTGTTTCTGAGTACTGTACTGCTGTAATCAGACTGTTTCTGAGTACGGTACTGCTGTAATCAGACTGTTTCTGAGTACTGTACTGCTGTAATCAGACTGTTTCTGAGTACTGTACTGCTGTAATCAGACTGTTTCTGAGTACGGTAATCAGACTGTTTCTGAGTACGGTAATCAGACTGTTTCTGAGTACTGTACTACTGTAATCAGACTGTTTCTGAGTACTGTACTGCTGTAATCAGACTGTTTCTGAGTACTGTACTACTGTAATCAGACTGTTTCTGAGTACGGTACTGCTGTAATCAGTGTCTTCAGAACGTATTCACAAAATATAACTAATGTAATATAACTAATGTAATATAACTAATGTAATATAACTAATGTAATATAACTAATATAATATAACTAATGTAATATAACTAATGTATTATAACTAATATAATATAACTAATATAATATAACTAATATAATATAACTAATGTATTATAACTAATATAATATAACTAATGTAATATAACTAATGTAATATAACTCATGTATTATAACTAATATAATATAACTAATGTAATATAACTAATATAATATAACTAATGTAATATAACTAATATAATATAACTCATATAATATAACTACTGTAATATAACTAATATAATATAACTAATGTAGTATAACTAATGTAATATAACTAATATAATATAACTAATATAATATAACTACTGTAATATAACTAATATAATATAACTAATGTAGTATAACTAATGTAATATAACTAATATAATATAACTAATATAATATAACTAATGTATTATAACTAATGTAATATAACTAATGTAATATAACTAATGTAATATAACTCATATAATATAACTCATGTAATATAACTCATATAATATAACTAATATAATATAACTAATGTAATATAACTCATGTAATATAACTCATGTAATATAACTAATATAATATAACTAATATAACTCATGTAATATAACTAATATAATATAACTAATACAACTTATGTAATATAACTAATGTAATATAACTAATGTAATATAACTAATATAATATAACTAATATAATAAAACTCATATAATATAACTAATGTAATATAACTCATATAATATAACTAATATAATATAACTAATGTAATATAACTCATATAATATAACTAATATAATATAACTAATGTAATATAACTAATGTAGTATAACTAATGTAATATAACTAATATAATATAACTAATATAATATAACTAATGTATTATAACTAATGTAATATAACTAATGTAATATAACTAATGTAATATAACTCATATAATATAACTCATGTAATATAACTCATATAATATAACTAATATAATATAACTAATGTAATATAACTCATGTAATATAACTCATGTAATATAACTAATATAATATAACTAATATAACTCATGTAATATAACTAATATAATATAACTAATACAACTTATGTAATATAACTAATGTAATATAACTAATGTAATATAACTAATATAATATAACTAATATAATAAAACTCATATAATATAACTAATGTAATATAACTCATATAATATAACTAATATAATATAACTAATGTAATATAACTCATATAATATAACTAATATAATATAACTAATGTAATATAACTCATATAATATAACTAATGTAATATAACTCATATAATATAACTAATATAACTCTTGATTAGATGAGTATTCAACCCTCTGAGTCAATACATGTTAGAATCCCCTTTGGCAGTGATTACAGCTGTGTTATTTCTGGCTACGTTTCTAAAGATTGTGCAACATTTACCCATTATTCTTTTAAAACAAACTCTTCAAGCTCTGTCAAATGTGTTAGACAACCAAGTCTTGCCATAGATTTTCAATCAGATTTAAGTCCAAACTGTAACTCGGCCACTCAGGAACATTCACTGTGTTCTTGGTAAGCATCTCCACTGTAGATTTGGCCTTGTGCTTTAGGTTATTATCCTGCTAAAAGGTCAATTCATCTCCCAGTGTCTGGTGGAAAGAGACTGAACCAGGTTTTCCTCTAGGAGTTTACCTACGCTTAGCTCGTTTTCATTATTTTTTTATCCTGAAAAACTTGATTACAAGCATACCCAGAACATGATGCAGCCACCACTATGATTGAAAATATGGAGAGTGGTCCTCAGTAATGTGTTGTACTGGATTTGTTCCAAACATAACACTTGGTATTCAGGTGTATTGTGTGTAGGACAGTGACAGAAAAATCTCAATTTAATCCCTTTTAAATTCAGGCAGTAACACAACAAAATGCCGGAAACAGTCAAAGGGGTGTGAATACATTCCGCAGGCACTGTACGCTTGTATGTGCGTGCGCCATCAGGACAATTCATCCTGCCCGTCCCGTTTCAGCATGTGTCGGGACCTGGAATAAATCAAGATATTGAGGAAACCTTGGTCTAGGTCCGTCCTCACCTGTCCTATAAGCTGCACTATAAACTCCACCACCATCTTGGACTCCTTGTTGAACATGCCCTGCCACAGCTTGTCCACCACGCGCTGCGTGATGTAGAAAACGTTGTTGACCAGCACCTGGTAGCTCCCTCCAGTGGTGATGGGCAAGGATGCATCCTCACCTGGTAGGAGAAGTGGAGGGGGGGGGACATTTGGTTAGAATGGAAATGTGTCTTTTTCCCCCCAACAGCCAGGACGAGAGGCACGGGGTCAGAGCAGCAGCCCCTCAGTTCCCCAGTTGTGTTTTAACCATCAACCGTTTGGATGCTGCTCTGCCTCTCTAACACAGCTACCTGCCTCCTCTCATGAATGATCACTTGATGTTTTCCCTAAAAGTAGGTCAGTATCTAGGAGGATGTGTGTGTGTGTATCTAGGAGGACATCAGCAACCAGTAGGTGTGTGTGTGTGTGTGTGTGTGTGTGTGTGTGTGTGTGTGTGTGTGTGTGTGTGTGTGTGTGTGTGTGTGTGTGTGTATGTGTGTGTGTGTGTGTGTGTGTGTGTGTGTGTATCTATTATTTAACCTTTATTTAACAAGGCAAGTCAGTGAAAAACATTATTATTTACAATGACGGCCTCCCGGGGAACAGTGGGTTAACTGCCTTGTTCAGCGGCAGAACGACATATTTTTACCTTGTCAGCTCGGGGACTCGATTCAACAACCTTTCGGTTACCAATCCAACGCGTGTGTGTGTATCTAGGAGACCGTCAACAACCAGTAGGGGTGTGTGTGTGTGTGTGTGTGGGGGGGGGGGGGGGGGGGGAGTGTAAACAGGATGGTTGAGAATAGTATATTATAGACTGGAGACCAGAGGTGGTTAGAATAGTATATTATAGACTGGAGACTACAGATGGTTAGAATAGTACATTATAGACTGGAGACCAGAGGTGGTTAGAATAGTATATTATAGACTGGAGACCAGATGTGGTTAGAATAGTACATTATAGACTGGAGACTACAGATGGTTAGAATAGTATATTATAGACTGGAGACCAGAGGTGGTTAGAATAGTATATTATAGACTGGAGACCAGAGGTGGTTAGAATAGTATATTATAGACTGGAGACTACAGATGGTTAGAATAGTATATTATAGACTGGAGACTACAGATGGTTAGAATAGTACATTATAGACTGGAGACCAGAGGTGGTTAGAATAGTACATTATAGACTGGAGACTACAGATGGTTAGAATAGTATATTATAGACTGGAGACCAGAGGTGGTTAGAATAGTATATTATAGACTGGAGACCAGAGGTGGTTAGAATAGTATATTATAGACTGGAGACTACAGATGGTTAGAATAGTATATTATAGACTGGAGACTACAGATGGTTAGAATAGTACATTATAGACTGGAGACCAGAGGTGGTTAGAATAGTATATTATAGACTGGAGACCAGAGATGGTTAGAATAGTATATTATAGACTGGAGACCAGAGGTGGTTAGAATAGTATATTATAGACTGGAGACTACAGATGGTTAGAAGAGTATATTATAGACTGGAGACTACAGATGGTTAGAATAGTACATTATAGACTGGAGACCAGAGGTGGTTAGAATAGTATATTATAGACTGGAGACCAGAGATGGTTAGAATAGTATATTATAGACTGGAGACCAGAGGTGGTTAGAATAGTATATTATAGACTGGAGACTACAGATGGTTAGAAGAGTATATTATAGACTGGAGACCAGATGTGGTTAGAATAGTATATTATAGACTGGAGACTACAGATGGTTAGAATAGTACATTATAGACTGGAGACCAGATGTGGTTAGAATAGTATATTATAGACTGGAGACTACAGATGGTTAGAATAGTATATTATAGACTGGAGACAAGATGTGGTTAGAATATTATATTATAGACTGGAGACCAGAGGTGGTTAGAATAGTATATTATAGACTGGAGACTACAGATGGTTAGAATAGTACATTATAGACTGGAGACTACAGATGGTTAGAATAGTACATTATAGACTGGAGACCAGAGGTGGTTAGAATAGTATATTATAGACTGGAGACCAGAGATGGTTAGAATAGTATATTATAGACTGGAGACCAGATGTGGTTAGAATAGTATATTATAGACTGGAGACCAGAGATGGTTAGAATAGTATATTATAGACTGGAGACCAGAGATGGTTAGAATAGTATATTATAGACTGGAGACCAGAGGTGGTTAGAATAGTATATTATAGACTGGAGACCAGAGATGGTTAGAATAGTATATTATAGACTGGAGACCAGAGGTGGTTAGAATAGTATATTATAGACTGGAGACTACAGATGGTTAGAATAGTATATTATAGACTGGAGACTACAGATGGTTAGAATAGTATATTATAGACTGGAGACCAGATATGGTTAGAATAGTATATTATAACCTGGAGACCAGAGGTGGTTAGAATAGTATATTATAGACTGGAGACTACAGGTGGTTAGATGGGAATTCAAGCTTTGAGGATGTCTTCGTCAGGCTGTTGGAGTAGGAGGCGGCTCTGGAGATCTCCAGCCTTTTCCCATTTGCTGGTTATTGTAGGCTTCTTCTCTGATTGGCTGAGTATTGTGTTCTGTTGGGTTCTTCTCTGATTGGCTGAGTATTGTGTTCTGTTGGGTTCTTCTCTGATTGGCTGAGTATTGTGTTCTGTAGGGTTATTTTCTGATTGGCTGAGTGTGGTGTGGTGTGGTTGGTGTGTGTGCGTGTGTGTAAGTACCTAGGAGGACATCAGCAGCCAGCAGGTGTTCCATGACAGAGTCCAGGATGTAGGACTGGAATTCTTTCTGCTGTGTCCTGGTGGAGCGCTCTGGGGACGCCTGGGGGGACAACTCTACGTTAAAGCACCAATCAACAGTTGAAACAATAACAAAGCGTTTTCCCCGCCTCTGTTTTGGTAAAAAGATGAGGTATTGGCCTGGAGAAATGTAACCATTCTCAGATTAATAGACAGAACTATGGACGTAAGGACTGACCACCATGATATCAACATGATAGTTGTAACCATGTTATGAGGATATACAGGACTGACCATCCATGATATCAACATGATAGTTGTAACCATGTTATGAGGATATACAGGACTGACCATCCATGATATCAACATGATAGTTGTAACCATGTTATGAGGATATACAGGACTGACCATCCATGATATCAACATGATAGTTGTAACCATGTTATGAGGATATACAGGACTGACCACCATGATATCAACATGATAGTTGTAACCATGTTATGAGGATATACAGGACTGACCATCCATGATATCAACATGATAGTTGTAACCATGTTATGAGGATATACCGTGTTTGTTTACATTTACAATGTTTAAACGTTGGAGTAAAACAAGTTTATATTTTGGGTTCTGATGGAGTGTAACAGTTGATCTAAACTCATGAGGCATTTATATATTCTTCAAGAATCAATAGGTACATTTCATTCATTTATAATCCCAAAAATGTATGTATCAACTGCAGATTGCCACTTTCCTGACATAATAGCTAGATTAAGGATTACAAAAATCTATAAACTTAAAACAAAATTCCCCCGTTTTCCCGAAATTCCTTTGGAGCTTTCCCAGATTCTTGCAACCCGAGCTAGATTATCAACTAATAGCAATTAAATCCCACCGGTTGCTGTCAGGATAGTACTTTGTGACAACAGCTGATGTAAAAAAGGGCTTCATAAATACATTTGATTGATTTTGTCTCACCTCTAACAGTAGGTCTATGGTGGACGTCTGTTTGCTGGCCGGAGTCAGACACAGGTTGTCCATGATCAGCACCTTCATGAAGTCAAACACGTACTTCTTGGCCGGATGATTGGTCAGGTAGGTCTTAGAACCCACGTTGCAGTATTCCGATTGGCTACGGTTCATGCCCGTGTCGGCGGTGAAGGCCTTGAATTCTTCCGTTGGTGACCCCGCTTCATCATCCAGGTCACTCACCTGAGAGAGAGAGGAGAGAGAGAGAGGGGAGGATTAGATGGAGCTCAGAGAACACACACACACACACACACACACACACACACACACACACACACACACACACACACACACACACACACACACACACACACACACACACACACACACACACACACACACACACACAAAGCTACTGTAGAAAAGTTGAGCCTCTCACCATCTCAGAGTAGGGCCTGATGTTGAAGGGGAAGACTGAGGCAGCCAGGACACACAGGAACTCTGGGCTGTGCCACATTGGGGCCAGGTCCGGGACGTTGTGATACAGGTACCTGTATTAATAATTACTCATTAGTGATATATAGATATATGTAGAATATAGTAAACATAAACATAAAAACTCTTGAATGAGTAGGTGTGTCCAAACTTTTGACTGTTACTCTGTGTGTGTGTGTGTGTGTGTGTGTGTGTGTGTGTGTGTGTGTGTGTGTGTGTGTGTTGTGTTTATATATATATAAAATATACATTATTACTATTATTTATGATATTGATTATTTTTTATATTATTATATTTGTGATACAGGTACCTGAAGAACTGCATCAGAGTCACCGGGTACTCCCTCAGCCACGAACCCTCTTCCTCAGACTGCCACGGCTAAGAGGACGAAGAAAAGCACCACGTCATTTGGTGGTAGAATAAGATCCAGCAGCTATATGAAGCTGACATTTGGTGACAGCAAACTAGGTAAACTAAACCATGGATGGATTGCCTGTCTCTCCTTTAAGACTGCTAACAGGAAAAGGAAACCAACAGGTTATTTTGGGTGAACTATCCCGTATCTTTGTCTGTCCATAGAAACAACGTCAGCTAGTGGGAGAAGTGAATCTAGTAGCTCGTCTACATGGAAAAGGACTGGGTTGTCCTCCTTTCTCTCTCTTCCCCTCCACTCCTCACCTCCTCTATCCTTCCCTCGCTCTTTCTCCCCTCTCCTCCTCTTCCCCTCCACTCCTCATCTCCTCTATCCTTCCCTCGCTCTTTCTCTCCTTCTCCTCCACTCCTCATCTCCTCTATCCTTCCCTTGCTCTTTCTCTCCTTCTCCTCCACATCTCCTCTATCCTTCCCTCGCTCTTTCTCTCCTCTCCTCCACTCCTCATCTCCTCTATCCTTCCCTTTCTCTCCTCTCCTCCTCCTGCTCCTCATCTCCTCTATCCTTCCCTCGCTCTTCCTCTCCCTTCTCCTCATCTCCTCTATCCTTCCCTCGCTCTTCCTCTCCCTTCTCCTCATCTCCTCTATCCCTCCCTTTCTCTCTCCTCCTCTCCTCTATCCTTCCCTCGCTCTTTCTCTCCCTTCTCCTCCTGCTCCTCTCACCAGGTTGAGCATGCTCCTCAGCATCCCCAGTAACAGGAAGCCAGCCTCGGTGCAGACACTGTGGATGGATCCCACTATGGTGCCGCTGGAAGCAGGGACCCCGAAGATAAAGGTCCAGATAGAGTCCAGGTCAAACTAACACAAACACAGAACACAGAGGCTTTGGTAACACTCAGCAGGGTTACACATTAACGCTGTCCTCTTGTCCGGGACAAGTAAAACAAAACAAAAATGTCGGACAAGAAGAATAAAAAATGTAAGTTTATTTTATTTTATTACAAATATCACACTATCAAACAATTACTCCAATCAGAATTTGATCAGAAAGGCCAAATTTGAATTATATTCTAATCTATTTTTCTTGTACATAAATAAAAAAGCCTACATGTCAAAGTGTATGTGATATGTCTATTGGCTACAGCCTCATGGACAAACGAAACCGATGCTGAACTGAGGGAGGCGGCAGAAAATGTAGCCAAACTTTAATGAAACATTTAACTGCGTAGATATATAATATATATATTATCGTTCAGATCAAATGATCACATGACCAGAGAGTGTTGTACACCCCACTCACCTTGAATCTGAGAGGAGGTGTTGAGCATTTTGAAACTATTCAACCATAAACATAACTGATTAAAACCTGGACGTTATATATATTTATTATGAAGCATGTCTTGCACTTCGTTTCAAAGTAGCCTAGCCAAAATACGACCATAGAAATGTTGAGGGAATTAGTTTATATACACTTAATATGCCATTGGTTTTCAAATCAATATTATTTTATTGTCCAGCAGCCAAAAGCATAATCCTAGTCATATTAGCATCCCATGCTAGTTGATGATAATCCTCATCATATTAGCATCCCGTGCTAGTTGATAATAATCCTGGTCATATTAGCCTCCCGTGCTAGTTGATGATAATCCTGGTCATATTAGCAACCCATGCTAGTTGATGATAATCCTAGTCATATTAGCATCCCGTGCTAGTTGTTGATAATCCTAGTCATATTAGCATCCCATGCTAGTTGATGATAATCCTAGTCATATTAGCATCCCATGCTAGTTGATGATAATCCTAGTCATATTAGCATCCCATGCTAGTTGATGATAATCCTAGTCATATTAGCATCCCGTGCTAGTTGATGATAATCCTAGTCATATTAGCATCCCATGCTAGTTGATGCATCTTTAGATCTGATTATGTCAAAGACAGGATGAAGCAACTCCAGAAATGTAAAACCCCTGGGCACTTCAGGCACATTGTTTCAAATGGTTTAGGAGTCCCCCTGAGGGAACAGTGAGGAATTTGGAGAGATTTGTCTAGTTTTCATCTTGAATAGTTTACGCGTTGTGCAGTAAATTCTACGGGCTAAATTGTAATGTATCATTTTGGTGGTTGAGGTTTGAGATTTTCTTGATGAAAATTGGACCAAACTCTGGTCCGATTAGTCAGAGTAATTTACACACAGACAGGTCTTTCTTCAGGAGATTGTAATTTAGACAGATGTCCATGTGTACTACTATTGGACCATTCTTACCCCTACGGGACTCCATATGCACGCAAACCAGAACAGAGTTCCAAACTGCACAGAGACAGTGGTATCTGAGATTAGTAGGAATCCCTCTTTCAGACCACTGATGAAAAGAGAGGACAAACACCTAAGCTGGACAGCGTGGTTGTGAACTAAAAGGAAGGTGAGGATGGGTGAGATTGGTTTGTTTACCAACCAGGCATCAGACTGAGATAAGTTGTGAGGTGATAGGGCCGAATTAGAGTTTGCAGTGTTTGAGTGTGATACCAATTATGTCTTGTGGAGTCTGTGAGGGAAAATAGTTTCTCCTCCAGGGGGCGCCATGGATTACGTCTTGGAGTCTGTGAGGGGGAACTCGTTTTTCCTCCAGGACACAGCTGTTTCAGTATTTAACCAAGAGGAAAGTCCCAAAATAGATTTGAAGTGTAGAAAATGTAATACAAGGGCGTTTCCTATTTAGCAAGTAAAGAACGTAGCCTGGTGGTGAAAGAGGCTTCATGAAACTATAAAAAGCTGATTCTTGGCAATATATTCATTGTAATTAAGGAGACTGGAGCCTGGAAAAAGTTGAGGATTTGCTCCCCATCTTTCCACATCACAGCCTATGCTTCTTAAGATGGGTTTGAACTTGTTTTTTGACTATTGATTGCAAAGGATAGATTTATATTCCCAGGCAGCAGAAATGGTGTCCTCTAGGGATGTTGAGGGGCGGCTCGTTCAGGAACAATAGAGCAGATTTTAGTCCTGTGTTGATTTTATATCCAGATACACAGCTGTAGTTATAAAAAAAAAGGCTGAGAAGGTTAGGTAACGACTCGGGTGCATTGTCCACGTAGAGCAGTACATCCGTCTGCATACAGAGATAAGTGGTGGTCTGTGCCAAGTACAGTAATGGGCTCATTTATTTATTTATTTTCACCTTTATTTAACTAGGCAAGCTCATGATGTTGTGATTGGCAGACAGCTTGCGCAGAAGGTTCCCGGGGAGAACAACAAGCAGTAGACTACCAATGGTAAATTGGCATGAACATATTTTGCCAGGTTGTACCATGGCAAAAGGATTGACATAAAGGACTTAAAATCAGGGATATGAATTGTTCCCCAATTCCCATACGCCGTAGAACAAGCCATAAATATTGCCACTCTAAGCGGTCAATGGCTTTTCTCTACGTCCAATGGCAAAATGGCTGACGGCGAGTCAGTATTCATGGACCCATCAGTAATATGGAGCAGACGGCGGATGTTATCCGTTGCAAGTCTGGTTTTGATAAAAAAAACAGTCTGGTCTTGTGTTACTAAAAAAGTAGCAGAACGTTGAAGAAGACGGGGGGAGAATCTTTGCATACGAATTTGTCACGCCCTGGCCTTAGTTATCTTTGTTTTCTTTATTATTTTAGTTAGGTCAGGGTGTGACATGGGGGATGTTTGTGTGTGTTTGTCTCGTTCAGGGTGTTTGTATTGTCTAGCGGGTTTTTGTAGAGTTCATGGGGTTGTGTTCAGTGTAGGTGTTTATGTAAGTCTATGGTTGCCTAGATTGGTTCTCAATTAGAGACAGCTGTCTATCGTTGTCTCTGATTGGGAGCCATATTTAGGCAGCCATAGTCATTAGGTAGGTTGTGGGTAATTGTCTATGTGTAAGTTGCCAGTGTCTGCACTTATTTGTTTGTATAGCTTCACGGTCGTCGGTTTGTTGTTTTGTTTAGTTTGTTTTAGTGTTCTTCTTCTTTCTTAAATAAATACAAAATATGTATTTATATCACGCTGCGCCTTGGTAGTCTCTTTCACCCGAAGACGATCGTGACAGAATTTGATATCAGCGTTCAAAATCGATAATGGGGGGGCGATAATTCCCACATTCTGGTCCTTATCTTCCCCCCCCCCCCCAATATTAAAGAAAGTCTCTATTGAATCATGTCTAGAAGCAGTTGACCTAAAACTTGTCCAGAAGGATAGAAAGAACTCTGAAGGTTCCAACAAACCACAGGGATTTCCCGGGGGTTCATTATTTGTATTGATTACTTTAGTTCCATCAGAGTGATAGGGGGCCTCATTGCAGGTTGGCAGAGATCTCAGATCTATACAAATGACCATCAAAATCCCAGAGTTTTGAATTGATTAATACCGGGTCAGAGTGTATGGTTCCATCCACTGATTTAATGGAAGTTACATTTTTTAAAGTTTTTATCGGCATGTAATTTATTGAGCTAATAGATTTGCTTGGAATGAAAATTATAAAAAAGAACGTGCTATGTAAACAAGAGTTTCTGATCGGTGTCTACATGATACATTATTTTATTTTCTGATAATCTGCCGATCAAGGATAGCTTGTGGAGAGACGTTTCAAGTTGTCATAATTGGTCTTCTAATTCTGTAACGTTGTGTTGGTTGATTGGATGACAACGAGGTAGAGTATGACCTAATAAAGCCTTTGACCATGTCCCACAGTCCTCCAGGATCATCAACAGAGTGTTACCACAGTCCTCCATCAACACAACGCCACAGATAACGTGCAATTGGCATGCTGACTGCAGAAATATCTACCAGAGTTGTTGCCAGAGAATTTAATGTTAATTTCTCTATCATAAGCCGCCTCCAACATCGTTTTAGACAATTTGGCAGTACATCCAACAGGCCTCACAACCGCAGACCACGTCTAACCACACAAGCCCAGGACCTCCACATCCGGCTTAATCACCTGAGGCGAACCACTCAGACAGTTGATGATACTTGTGGGTTTGCACAACTGAAGAATTTCGGCAAAAACTGTCAGAAAACCTTCTCAGGGAAGCTCATCTGCGTGCTAAATGCTCACCTTCGATGGCCCCCTGGCATGCTGGAGAAGTGTGATACGGGCAGATGGCAGACAGCGTGTATGGCGTTGTGTGTGTGAGCAGCTTGCTGATATCGATGTTGTGAACAATGTGCACCATGGTGGCGGTGGGTTTATGGTATGGACGCACAACAAACACAATTGCATTTTATCGATGGAAATTTGAATGCACAGAGATACCCGTGACGAAATCCTGAGGGCTATTCTTGTGCCATTCATCAGCTGCCATCACCTCATGTTTCAGCATGATAATGCACGGCCTCGTGTTGTAAGTATGTGTACACAATTCCTGGATGCTGAAAATGTCCCAGTTCTTCCATGGTCTGTACTCACTAGTCATGTCACCCATTGAGCATGTTTGGGATGCTCTGGATCATGTGAATCCATACATAAATAAATTAATTTGACCAGATAAAATGCTATTTTACAGTAAACAAATTGGACATTCAACAAGCACAGCACTTACACAAATGACTGATGATTGGCTGAGAGAAACTGATGATAAAAATATTGTGTGGGCTGTTTTGTTAGACTTCAGTGTGGCTTTTGACATTATTGATCATAGTCTGCTGCTGGAAAAACGTAAGTGTTATGGCTTTACACCCCCTGCTATATTGTAGATAAAGAATTACCTGTCTAACAGAACACAGAGGGTGTTCTTTAATGGAAGCCTCTCCAACATAATCCAGGTAGAATCAGGAATTCCCCAGGGCAGCTGTCTAGGCCCCTTACTTTTTTCACTTTACTAATGACCTGCCATTGGCTTTGAGTAAAGCCAGTGTGTCTATGTATGCGGATGACTTAACACTATACACGTCAGCTACTACAGCGACTAAAATGACTGCAACACTTAAATATCCGCAGTAAGTTTCAGAGTGGGTGGCAAGGAATAAGTTAGTCCTAAATATTTCAAAAACTAAAAGCATTGTATTTGGGACAAATCATTCACTAAACCCTAAACCTCAACTAAATCTTGTAATAAATCATGTGGAAATTGAGCAAATTGAGATGACTAAACTGCTTAGTAACCCTGGATCGTGAACTGTCATGGTCAAAACATATTGATACGACAGTAGCAGTAAGATGGGGAGAAGTCTGTCTATAATAAAGCCCTGCTCTGCCTTTTTAACAACACTATCAACAAGGCAGGTGCTACAGGCCCTAGTTTTGTCTCACCTGGACTACTGTTCAGTCGTGTGGTCAGGTGCCACAAAGAGGGACTTAGGAAAATTGCAATTGGCTCAGAACAGGGCAGCATGGCTGGCCCTTGGATGTACACAGAGAGCTAATATTAATAATATGCATGTCAATCTCTCCTGGCTGAAAGTGGAGGAGAGATTGACTTCATCACTACTTGTATTTGTGAGAGGAATTGAGATGTTGAATCCACGAGCTGTCTGTTTGAACTACTCTCACACCAGCTCGGGACACCCATGGATACCCCACAAGACATACCACAAGAGGTCTCTTCACAGTCCGAAAGTCCAGAACAGACTATGGGAGGCACACAGTACTACATAGAGCCATGACTACATGGAACTCTATTCCACATCAAGTAACTGATGCAGCAGTAGAATCAGATTTAAAAAACAGATGAAAATACACCTTATGGAACAGCGGGGACCGTGAAGAGACACACACACACAAACATTGGCACAGACACATGCATACACACGATAACATAGACACTGTACACACACAACACTTTGTGATTTTGTGTTGTAGATATGTGGTAGCAGAGTAGGGGCCTGAGGGAACTAATGGGGATCCATAATAAACCACAGGTAGAGTAGCTGCTGCCTTGGCAGGAACTAATGGGGATCCGTAATAAACCCCAGGAAGAGTAGTTGCTGCCTTGGCAGGAACTAATGGGGATCCATAATAAACACCAGGAAGAGTAGCTACTAATGCTATATATTACAAAACAATATTAGACTAATACTACACGGCTAAATTACTGTCAAAGGTATTGTTATAATTGTAACTAATGAGATCATAGATTGTTAATTTTGGACAGTGCTGTCTGAGGCGCCCCGCCTGGAAACAAACTAACTAGAGGAAACACTGGCTAGATAGTATGACAGTAAAGAGGTTTTAACTCGAGGAAACACTGGCTAGATAGTATGACAGTAAAGAGGTTTTAACTCGAGGAAACACTGGCTAGATAGTATGACAGTAAAGAGGTTTTAACTAAAGTAAACACTGGCTAGATAGTATGACAGTAAAGAGGTTTTAACTAGAGGAAACACTGGCTAGATAGTATGACAGTAAAGAGGTTTTAACTAGAGGAAACACTGGCTAGATAGTATGACAGTAAAGAGGTTTTAACTAGAGGAAACACTGGCTAGATAGTATGACAGTAAAGAGGTTTTAACTAGAGGAAACACTGGCTAGATAGTATGACAGTAAAGAGGTTTTAACTAGAGGAAACACTGGCTAGATAGTATGACAGTAAAGAGGTTTTAACTAGAGGAAACACTGGCTAGATAGTATGACAGTAAAGAGGTTTTAACTAGAGGAAACACTGGCTAGATAGTATGACAGTAAAGAGGTTTTAACTCGAGGAAACACTGGCTAGATAGTATGACAGTAAAGAGGTTTTAACTCGAGGAAACACTGGCTAGATAGTATGACAGTAAAGAGGTTTTAACTCGAGGAAACACTGGCTAGATAGTATGACAGTAAAGAGGTTTTAACTAGAGGAAACACTGGCTAGATAGTATGACAGTAAAGAGGTTTTAACTCGAGGAAACACTGGCTAGATAGTATGACAGTAAAGAGGTTTTAACTAGAGGAAACACTGGCTAGATAGTATGACAGTAAAGAGGTTTTAACTAGAGGAAACACTGGCTAGATAGTATGACAGTAAAGAGGTTTTAACTAGAGGAAACACTGGCTAGATAGTATGACAGTAAAGAGGTTTTAACTAGAGGAAACACTGGCTAGATAGTATGACAGTAAAGAGGTTTTAACTAAAGGAAACACTGGCTAGATAGTATGACAGAAATGAGGTTTTATGATAAAATGATAAAATGGTAGATAAGAACGAAAAAGTTTTGTTTGCTAACATGGACACAGTAACCTCGAAACAGATCTATGGGAAATACTAGCTAGTACAGCATGGAAAAGAGGTTTTAACGAGAGGAAACACTAACTAGTATAGTATGCAAAAGAGGTTTTAGTAAGAAGTAATGATAAAAAGGGTTTGTGTACTAACATGTACCTGGAGGCTGTCTGGCAGCTCTGTGACGGGTTGTTGCAGGAACAGAGCCATCAGCAGGAAGTAGAGCTCGGGGACGTTGGTGTGTTTCGGCAGCAGAGTCTGCAGAACAGGGAACCCTGGGAAATGGCAGGCGTCTCGGTTGATCTCCCGTAGCGTGGAGCGACCGCCGGCGCTGCGTCCCACGTTGAAGCCTGAGGAGGAGAGAGGAGAGGAAGAAGAGGTCGGGAAACTGCGAATCAGGGTTGTGATCAGGAAAACTTCAGGGAAAAAATGTAATACATTTGGATTTTAGATACGGGAAAGGCGAGTTATTTGAATAGAGGATAAATGTCAGAAAAGCAGGAAGACTCACATCCCTATTCTTAGAATAGACTACAACTAGCTAACAGTTAGGAAACCGCCATTGATGTGTGCTAACTATGCCTGTACTTTTCCCTTTCTATGCAAGCTGGGTCGACACACATGTGGGTATGCTCACATTCTTTGCCTGTACTTTTCCCTTTCTATGCAAGCTGGGTCGAAGCACATGTGGGTATGCTCACATTCTTTGCCTGTACTTTTCCCTTTCTATGCAAGCTGGGTCGAAGCACATGTGGGTATGCTCACATTCTTTGCCTGTACTTTTCCCTTTCTATGCAAGCTGGGTCGAAGCACATGTGGGTATGCTCACATTCTTTGCCTGTACTTTTCCCTTTCTATGCAAGCTGGGTCGAAGCACATGTGGGTATGCTCACATTCTTTGCCTGTACTTTTCCCTTTCTATGCAAGCTGGGTCGAAGCACATGTGGGTATGCTCACATTCTATGCCTGTACTTTGTTGCAGAGCAGACGGAATATTGAAGTGCACTACGGGATATTAAAGTATTCTATTCAGAGTTTTACCTTTAGATATACAGGTTAGTTTCATTGAGATAAAATCTCTTTTGGAAGAGAGACCTGTTTCAAGATAGACATTATAAACAAACAAGAAGCATCAAAAGCCATCCTCATCAAAGGGTAATGACGGACGGGAAAGGGGCTGAGAAGGGCAGCATGTCACATTCTATATGTCACATTCTATATCCTGCACAGTAAACAGTTATATTATGGTACATTCTATATCCTGCACAGTAAACAGTTATATTATGGTACATTCTATATCCTGCACAGTAAACAGTTATATTATGGTACATTCTATATCCTGCACAGTAAACAGTTATATTATGGTACATTCTATATCCTGCACAGTAAACAGTTCTATTATGTTATGTCACATTCTATATACTGCACAGTAAACAGTTATATTAAATTATGGTACATTATATATACTGCACAGTAAACAGTTATATTATGGTACATTCTATATCCTGCACAGTAAACAGTTATATTATATTACATTCTATATCCTGCCCAGTAAACAGTTCTATTATATTATGTCACATTCTATATCCTGCACAGTAAACAGTTCTATTATGTCACATTCTATATCCTGCACAGTAAACAGTTCTATTATATTATGTCACATTCTATATCTATATTATGGTACATTCTATATCCTGCACAGTAAACAATTATATGATGGTACATTCTATATGTCACATTCTATATACTGCACAGTAAACAGTTCTATTATATGATGGTACATTCTATATCCTGCACAGTAAACAGTTATATTATATTATGGTACAATCTATATACTGCACAGTAAACAGTTCTATTATATTACATTCTATATCCTGCACAGTAAACAGTTCTATTATATTACATTCTATATCCTGCACAGTAAACAGTTCTATTATATTACATTCTATATCCTGCACAGTAAACAGTTCTATTATATTACATTCTATATCCTGCACAGTAAACAGTTATATGATATTACATTCTATATCCTGCACAGTAAACAGTTATATTACATTCTATATCCTGCACAGTAAACAGTTATATTATATTACATTCTTTATCCTGCACAGTAAACAGTTCTATTATATTACATTCTATATACTGCACAGTAAACAGTTATATTATATTACATTCTATATCCTGCACAGTAAACAGTTATATTATAATACATTCTATATCCTGCACAGTAAACCGTTATATTACATTCTATATCCTGCACAGTAAACAGTTATATTACATTCTATATCCTGCACAGTAAACAGTTATATTATATTGGGTTTTTAAAACTTGTATCTATACATTGACTCACCTACACAAAATCCAACACCCACACACATCACTCTACTCACCCATCACGGTGCCGATCTTGTTGGTGAGGACAGAGTCAGTGTGGTCCAGCCATTCGCCTCCGGTCAGTCCCTCTTTGAACCTGGACAGGTCAAATACATGTAAAATCATGATATGGAGGATCTGGGGAATTCCTGACAATGTGAACTGTAATGTTTTTGACAGATCATATACGTGACAATCATTGTTAATATTCAATCTATATACAGTACCAGTCAAAAGTTTGGACACACCTACTCATTCAAGGGTTTTTCTTATTTTTTTAAACTATTTTCTACATTGTAGAATAATAGTGAAGACATCATCACTAAGCTAAGGACCCTCTTCAACTGGATCCTGGACTTCCTGACGGGCCGCCCCCAGGTGGTAAGGGTAGGTAACAACACATCTGCCACGCTGATCCTCAACACGGGGGCCCCTCAGGGGTGCGTGCTCAGTCCCCTCCTGTACTGCCTGTTCACCCATGACTGTATGGCCAAGCACAACCTCCAACAACATCATTAAGTTTGCCGACGACACAACAGTGGTAGGCCTGATCACCGACAACGATGAGACAACCTATAGGGAGGAGGTCAGAGACCTGGCAGTGTGGTGCCAGGAAAAGAACCTCTCCCTCAACGTGATCAAGACAAACACGATGATTGTGGACTACAGAAAAAGGAGGACCGAGCACGCCCCCCATTCTCATCGACGGGGCCTTGGTGGAGCAGGTTGAAAGCTTCAAGTTCCTTGGTGTTCACATCAACAACAAACGTGAATGGTCCAAACACACCAAGACAGTCGTGAAGAGGGCACGACAAAACCTATTCCCCCTCAGGAGATTGAAAATATTTGGCATGGGTCCTAAGATCCTCAAAAAGTTCTACAGCTGCACCATCGAGAGCATCCTGACTAGTAGCATCACTGCCTGGTATGGCAACTGCTCGGGATCCGACCGCAAGGCACTACAGAGGGTAGTGCGTACGGCCTAGTACATCACTGGGGCCAAGCTTCCTGCCATCCATGACCTCTATACCAGTGTCAGAGGAAGGCTCTAAAAATTGCCAAGGACTCCAGCCACCCTAGTCATAGACTGTTCTCTCTGCTACCGCACGGCAAGCGGTACCAGAGCGCCAAGTCTAGGTCAAAAAGGCTTCTTAACAGATTCTACCCCCAATCCATAAGACTCCTGAACAGCTAATCAAATGGCTTCCCAAACTATTTGGAATGTACCTACCCCACCCCCCATTTTCTCCCTGCTACTACTCTGTTTATTATCTATGCATAGTCACTTTACCTCTACCTACATGTACATATTACCTCAATTACCTTGACTAACCGATGCCCCCGCACATTGACTCTGTACCTGTACCCCCTGGATATAGCCTCGCTACTGTTATTTTATTGTTGCACCTTAATTATTTGTTATATTTCTATGTATTTTTTTGTTTTCTTAAAACTGCATTGTTGGTTAAGGGCTTGTAAGTAAGGTCTACTACACCTGTTGTATTCGGCACATGTGACAAATAAAATTAGATTTTTTAAATTTTATTTGAAACTATGAAATAACACATATGGAATCATGTCGTAACCAAAAAGGTGTTAAACAAATCAAACTATATTTCAGATTCTTCAAAGCAGCCACCCTTTGCGTTGATGATAACTTTGCACACTCTTGGCATTTTATCAGTGTGTTGGGACATTTTCCTGTTGAGAAACAAAGGATAGTCCCACAACGGGATGGGATGGCGTATCGCTGCAGAATGCTGTGGTAGCCATGCTGGTTAAGTGTGCCTTGAATTCTAAATAAATCACTGAGAGTGCCACCAGCAAAGCACCCCCACACCTCCTCCTCCATGCTTCACTGTGGGAACCACACATGCAGAGATCATCCATTCACCTACTCTGCATCTCACAAAGACACGGAGGTCGGAACCAAAAATCTCACATTTGGACTCATCAGATCAAAGGACAGATTTCCACCGGTCTAATGTCCATTGCTCGTGTTTCTTGGCCCAAGCAAGTCTCTCCTTATTGGTGTCCTTAAGTAGTGGATTCAATTGGACCATGAAGGCCTGATTTACACAGTCTCCTCTGAACAGTTGATGTTGAGATGATGTGTCTGTTACTTGAACTCTGTGAAGCATTTATTTGGGCTTCAATTTCTGAGGCGGGTAACTCTAATGAACTTATCCTCTGCAGCAGAGGTAACTCTGGGTCTTCCTTTCCTGTGGCAGTCCTCATGAGAGCCAGTTTCATCATAGCGCTTGATGGTTTTTGCGACTGCACTTGAAGAAACTTTCAAAGGTCTTTACATTCTCCGGATTGACTGACCTTCATGTCTTTAAAGTAATGATGGACTGTTGTTTCTCTTTGTTTATTTGATCTGTTCTTGCCATAATATGGACTTGGTCTTTTACCAAATAGGGCTATCTTCTGTATACCAACCCTATCTTCTCTTTCTCCCAAATACAGTCAGCTGATGTTCTGAAAGAGCTGCAAAATCTGGACCCTTACAAATCAGCCGGGCTAGATAATCTGGACCCTTTCTTTCTAAAACTATCTGCTGAAATTGTTGCCACCCCTATTACTAGCCTTTTCAACCTCTCTTTCGTGTCGTCTGAGATTCCCAAAGATTGGAAAGCAGCTGCGGTTATCCCCCTCTTCAAAGGGGGGGACACTCTTGACCCTAACAGCTACAGACCTATATCTATCCTACCTTGCCTTTCTAAGGTCTTCGAAAGCCAAGTCAACAAACAGATTACAAACCATTTCGAATCCCACCATACCTTCTCCGCTATGCAATCTGGTTTCAGAGCTGGTCATGGGTGCACCTCAGCCACGCTCAAGGTCATAAACGATATCTTAACCGCCATCGATAGGAAACAGTACTGTGCAGCCGTATTCATTGACCTGGCCAAGGCTTTTGACTCTGTCAATCACCACATCCTCATCGGCAGACTCGACAGCCTTGGTTTCTCTAATGATTGCCTCGCCTGGTTCACCAACTACTTCTCTGATCGAGTTCAGTGTGTCAAATCGGAGGGTCTGTTGTCCGGGCCTCTGGCAGTCTCTATGGGGGTGCCACAGGGTTCAATTCTTGGACCGACTCTCTTCTCTGTATACATCAATGATGTCGCTCTTGCTGCTGGTGATTCTCTGATCCACCTCTACGCAGACGACACTATTCTGTATACTTCTGGCCCTTCTTTTGACACTGTGTTAACAACCCTCCAGGCGAGCTTCAATGCCGTACAACTCTCCTTCCGTGGCCTCCAATTGCTCTTAAATACAAGTAAAACTAAATGCATGCTCTTCAACCGATCGCTGCCTGCACCTGCCCGCCTGTCCAACATCACTACTCTGGACGGCTCTGACTTAGAATATGTGGACAACTACAAATACCTAGGTGTCTGGTTAGACTGTAAACTCTCCTTCCAGACTCACATCAAACATCTCCAATCCAAAGTTAAATCTAGAATTGGCTTCCTATTCCGCAACAAAGCATCCTTCACTCATGCTGCCAAACATACCCTTGTAAAACTGACCATCCTACCAATCCTCGACTTCGGTGATGTCATTTACAAAATAGCCTCCAAAACCCTACTCAATAAATTGGATGCAGTCTATCACAGTGCCATCCGTTTTGTCACCAAAGCCCCATATACTACCCACCACTGCGACCTGTACACTCTCGTTGGCTGGCCCTCGCTTCATACTCGTCGCCAAACCCACTGGCTCCAGGTCATCTACAAGACCCTGCTAGGTAAAGTCCCCCCTTATCTCAGCTCGCTGGTCACCATAGCAGCACCTACCTGTAGCACGCGCTCCAGCAGGTATATCTCTCTGGTCACCCCCAAAACCAATTCTTCCTTTGGCCGCCTCTCCTTCCAGTTCTCTGCTGCCAATGACTGGAACGAACTACAAAAATCTCTGAAACTGGAAACACTTATCTCCCTCACTAGCTTTAAGCACCAGCTGTCAGAGCAGCTCACAGATTACTGCACCTGTACATAGCCCATCTATAATTTAGCCCAAACAACTACCTCTTTACCTACTGTATTTATTTATTTATTTTGCTCCTTTGCACCCCATTATTTCTCTCTCTACTTTACACTTTCTTCCACTGCAAACCAACCATTCCAGTGTTTTTTTTTTTTTTTTTAACTTGCTATATTGTATTTACTTCGCCACCATGGCCTTTTTTATATTTATTTATTTATTTATATATATATTTTATATATTTTTTTATATATTTATATATATATTTTGTTTGCCTTCACCTCCCTTATCTCACCTCACTTGCTCACATTGTATATAGACTTATTTTTCACTGTATTATTGACTCTATGTTTGTTTTACTCCATGTGTAACTATGTGTTGTTGTATGTGTCGAACTGCTTTGCTTTATCTTGGCCAGGTCGCAATTGTAAATGAGAACGTGTTCTCAATTTGCCTACCTGGTTAAATAAAGAGAAAATAAAAAAAATAAAAAAATATCTTGTCACAATACAACTGATTGGCTCAAGCGCATTAAGAAGGAAAGGAATTCCACAAATTAACTTTTAACAAGGCACACCTGTTAATTTAAATGCATTCCAGGTGACTACCTCATGAAGCTGGTTGAGGGAATGCCAAGAGTATGCAAAGCTGTCATCAAGGCAAAGGGTGGCTAATTTGAAGAATCTAAACTCTAAAATATATTTTCATTTGGTTAACACTTTTTTGATTACTACATAACTCCATATGTGTTATTTCATAGTTTTGATGTCCTCACTATTATTCTACAATGTAGAAAATAGTGAAAAATATAGAAAACCCCTTGAATGAGTAGATGTGTGCAAACTTTTGACTGGTACTGTTTATATATATATATTTTTTTTTTTAAAGGATCAAAGACCTGGTCAGTATGGGCTGGTTACTGAGCAGAACCACCAGGATCCACAGAGCTGCTGTCACACTGCTGGAGTGGAGGTGCTCCTCCGTGAACATTAACAACCAGTCAAATCCCAGGGTACGCACCAACTCCTCACATGCCCTGTAGGGGGGGACAGAGAGCAGTCAGGATACACACAACACAGTCAAAGCCCAGGGTACGCACCAACTCCTCACATGCCCTGTAGGGGGGGTCAGAGAGCAGTCAGGCTACACACAACACAGTCAAAGCCCAGGGTACGCACCAACTCCTCACATGCCCTGTAGGGGGGGACAGAGAGTAGTCAGGCTACACACAACACAGTCAAATCCCAGGGTACGCACCAACTCCTCACATGCCCTGTAGGGGGGTACAGAGAGTAGTCAGGCTACACACAACACAGTCAAAGCCCAGGGTACGCACCAACTCCTCACATGCCCTGTAGGGGGGGGACAGAAAGCAGTCAGCCTACACACAACACAGTCAAAGCCCAGGGTACGCATCAACTCCTCACATGCCCTGTAGGGGGGGACAGAGAGCAGTCAGGCTACACACAACACAGTCATAGACAGTACAGTATGAAGAGGGGCAGAAACTCGTTCTCCAATAGAAATCCCAGTTGTAGGTGATGTCATGGCGACGTTGGGTAGCTAAATTCATGCGTAGAAACACGTAAATCGGGCCTAACAGTCGTCTCGCGTCGAACTACGTTCGTCAAATCAAAAAGGCAGTCCTTGTTGACAAAAATTAAAACGCGTCAGTTTGTCACTTTCACGAGGTTGGAGTAATAACATGTTAAACTAGTGAAGACATCGTCTTCTTCTTCATCGTCTTCTTCATCATCGTCGTCTTCTTCGTCTTTCCATTTGGAGAATTATTAACTATGGAAGAATTTATCACTTCTCTCATTGTCTTGTCAAACCCTGGTCTGGTCTGTTTTTGTCTGTTTCGGAAGTGTTACCGGAAGTCTCTGGATGTTGCACCTCTGGGATTTTAGAAACTCTGTGACGCGGTTACACACAAGCACGCACAGGCATACACACACGCGCACACACACACTGTGACGTACTGTGCGTTGACGGTGCATTTCTCCTTGGATGTGAAGAGCAGTTTGAGGAGGATGTCGAGCAGTCTGTTCCTCAACAGGATCAGGTTGGCCGACAGAAGACCCCCAAAGTCTTCATCATTACCTGGAACACAATAGGACAATATTACCACTACTATTACTACAATAATATTACTGTGCTGAATACTGAGAGGAGACCCCCAATGTCTTCATCACTTGGAACACAAATTAAGTGATTTAAAAAAAAAAAATATTCATGCGATTTAGAATCAACAAAAATGGAACCGAACAGCATAGTTTTGGCATTGTACAAAAATCTCTATACTAGTTAGTGACAATCATCTCTATACTAGTTAGTGACAATCTCTATGCTAGTTAGTGACAATAATCTCTATACTAGTTAGTGACAATCATCTCTATAGTAGTTAGTGACAATAATCTCAAAATTAGTGACAATAATCTCTATACTAATTAGTGACAATCATATCTATACTAGTTAGTGACAATTTCTACGCTAGTTAACTTCTTGCAACTATAGGGGGTGCTGTTCCGCATTAGCATATTTGGGTCTCCAAATTAAACTGCCTCGTGCTAAATTCTTGATCGTACAATATGCATATTATTGTTATTATTGGATAGAAAACACCTTCTAGTTTCTATAGAAGTTGGAATTTTGTCTCTGAGTGGTACAGAACAATTTCTACAGCACTTTTCATGACAGGGTTCAGATTTCAGAAATTTTTACCCCTGATCTGGAGTCTGTTTTTAAGGCGACAGTGAATGCTATGAAGAAACCGACACTGCCTACGTCTTCCTCTGGGTGTCTGTACGTCATCACGTTTTGAATAGAATCGATTGCACAATCACAGCCATTATAAAACCACAAAATGTATAGGGACAGCCCTTTCTCGTCGCGCGCCTGAAGCGTGAAGGACATCGGACTTGCCTCATTCCAAATCGTTTTTTAGAGAGTGATATTTCTCCGGTCATGTTTTCAGTCGTTATAGTTGTTAAAAACATCATAATGTAGTTAATTTGAACCGTTTTATAGCAATTTATATCCGTTTAGTGCGATTTTGAGGAATTTCTTTTAGCTTTGGAAACGTTTCGGGGTGTCGGTCGTTGGTGGTGGACATTTCGAAGGACAGAGGACATCTATCGACCAAAAGACGTTTATAACATAGAAAGGATACATTGCCCAAGAATATGATGGAAGAACAGCTCAAAGTAAGCAATATTTAATATGATAAATTGTTGTTCTGTCGAAATATTTTAAACGCATATTTCGCCATTTTGTTTGTTATCGCGTCACTTGGCGAACGCTGTATTGAAAAGTAAGGATAATTTTAAAAATGTAAGTCAGCGGTTGCATTAAGAACTAATTTGTCTTTCGATTCCTGTCAACCCTGTATTTTTTAGTCAAGTATATGATTAGCTTTCAATTAAACTAGATCACTCTGATAGATGACGTCAGACATATTGAGGCTTGATTTCCTAGTATTTTTATTGTGTAACCACGGTTTTGTATGGCTAAATATGCACCTTTTCGAACAAACTGTATATGTATGTTGTAAAATGATGTTACAGGAGTGTCATCTGAAGAATTCTGAGAAGGTTAGTGAAAAAATTAATATATTTTGGCGGTGATTACGTTATAGCGCTCTTTGGCTGGAATCGATGCTCTGGTAACGTTTGCACATGTGGTATGCTAACTTATCGATTTATTGTGTTTTCGCTGAAAAACGCTTAGAAAATCTGAAATATGGTCTGAAATCACAAGAACTGGGTCTTTCCATTGCTATGCTTTGTCTATTTTTATGAAATGTTTTATGATGAGTAAATTGGTCATACACGTTGCTCTATCTAGTAATTCTAGTCGATTTGTGATGGTCGGTGCAATTGTAAACTGTGATTTCTACCTGAAATATGCACTTTTTTCTAACAACACCTATCCAATACCATAAATATGTTATCAGACTGTCATCTGAAGAGGTTTTTTATAGGTTATTGGCTATCAATATCTTAGTTTAGCCGAATTGGTGATAGCACCTGAAGGAGTAAGAAACTGATGGAGTTAGAAAAGTGGTGTATTTTGCTAACGTGTTTAGCTAATAGATTTACATACTGTGTCTTCCCTGTAAAACATTTTAAAAATCTGAAATGGTGGCTTTATTCACAAGATCTGTATCTTTCATCTGGTGTCTTGGACTTGTGATTTAATGATATTTAGATGCTACTATCTACTTGTGAAGCTATGCTAGCTATGCTAATCAGTGTGTGGGGGGGGTGGGGGGTGATCCCGGACCCGGGGTAGAGGCTCGTGAAAGGTTAATGACAATCATTTCTGTAAATTAGTGACAATAATCTCTATGCTAGTTATTGACAATAATCTCCATGGTAGTTAGTGACAATCTCTAAACGAGTGTGTGTGTGTGTGTTACCTCCATCTATCTTCTCCTCGTTGTTGATCTCCATCACTACAAACTTCTCACACACAGCAAAGGTTGGCAGGGTGGATGAGATGAACTGGCCAAACCTATCAAACATACCATAAGACAGACACACACACATGAGCTACGTGGGTATATACCAGTCTCATGAAGGGATTTGTAGTCCGTTGCAAGGACTGGGGAGACCAGCAGCCCACCAGTAGCAAGTTTACCAGTAGCACGGGACTTCAACCAGCAACCTTCTGACTACTGGTCCACCTCTCTGAAGTCTAGGCTTAACGTAGCAGGTCGTATGGGTTGGGGAAAGTGTAGAGTGTGTTATTACCGTAGCAGGTCATATGGGTTGGGGAAAGTGTAGAGTGTGTTATTAACGTAGCAGGTCGTATGGGTTGGGGAAAGTGTAGAGTGTGTTATTACCGTAGCAGGTCATATGGGTTGGGGAAAGTGCAGAGTGTGTTATTACCGTAGCAGGTCGTATGGGTTGGGGAAAGTGTAGAGTGTGTTATTACCGTAGCAGGTCGTATGGGTTGGGGAAAGTGTAGAGTGTGTTATTACCGTAGCAGGTCGTATGGGTCGGGGAAAGTGCAGAGTGTGTTATTACCGTAGCAGGTCATATGGGTTGGGGAAAGTATAGAGTGTGTTATTACCGTAGCAGGTCGTATGGGTTGGGGAAAGTGTAGAGTGTGTTATTACCGTAGCAGGTCGTATGGGTTGGGGAAAGTGTAGAGTGTGTTATTACCGTAGCAGGTCATATGGGTTGGGGAAAGTGTAGAGTGTGTTATTACCGTAGCAGGTCATATGGGTTGGGGAAAGTGTAAAGTGTTATTAACGTAGCAGGTCATATGGGTTGGGGAAAGTGCAGAGTGTGTTATTACCGTAGCAGGTCGTATGGGTTGGGGAAAGTGTAGAGTGTGTTATTACCGTAGCAGGTCGTATGGGTTGGGGAAAGTGTAGAGTGTGTTATTACCGTAGCAGGTCGTATGGGTTGGGGAAAGTGCAGAGTGTGTTATTACCGTAGCAGGTCGTATGGGTTGGGGAAAGTGTAGAGTGTGTTATTACCGTAGCAGGTCGTATGGGTTGGGGAAAGTGTAGAGTGTGTTATTACCGTAGCAGGTCGTATGGGTCGGGGAAAGTGCAGAGTGTGTTATTACCGTAGCAGGTAATATGGGTTGGGGAAAGTATAGAGTGTGTTATTACCGTAGCAGGTCGTATGGGTTGGGGAAAGTGTAGAGTGTGTTATTACCGTAGCAGGTCGTATGGGTTGGGGAAAGTGTAGAGTGTGTTATTACCGTAGCAGGTCATATGGGTTGGGGAAAGTGTAGAGTGTGTTATTACCGTAGCAGGTCATATGGGTTGGGGAAAGTGTAAAGTGTTATTAACGTAGCAGGTCATATGGGTTGGGGAAAGTGCAGAGTGTGTTATTACCGTAGCAGGTCGTATGGGTTGGGGAAAGTGTAGAGTGTGTTATTACCGTAGCAGGTCGTATGGGTTGGGGAAAGTGTAGAGTGTGTTATTACCGTAGCAGGTCATATGGGTTGGGGAAAGTGCAGAGTGTGTTATTACCGTAGCAGGTCGTATGGGTTGGGGAAAGTGTAGAGTGTGTTATTACCGTAGCAGGTCGTATGGGTTGGGGAAAGTGTAGACTGTGTTATTACCGTAGCAGGTCGTATGGGTTGGGGAAAGTGTAGTGTGTTATTACCGTAGCAGGTCGTATGGGTTGGGGAAAGTGTAGAGTGTGTTATTACCGTAGCAGGTCGTATGGGTTGGGGAAAGTGTAGTGTGTGTTATTACCGTAGCAGGTCGTATGGGTTGGGGAAAGTGTAGAGTGTTATTACCGTAGCAGGTCATATGGGTTGGGGAAAGTGTAGTGTGTGTTATTACCGTAGCAGGTCGTATGGGTTGGGGAAAGTGTAGTGTGTGTTATTACCGTAGCAGGTCGTATGGGTTGGGGAAAGTGTAGAGTGTTACTACCGTAGCAGGTCGTATGGGTTGGGGAAAGTGTAGAGTGTTACTACCGTAGCAGGTCGTATGGGTTGGGGAAAGTGTAGAGTGTTATTACCGTAGCAGGTCATATGGGTTGGGGAAAGTGTAGAGTGTGTTATTACCGTAGCAGGTCGTATGGGTTGGGGAAAGTGTAGAGTGTTATTACCGTAGCAGGTCGTATGGGTTGGGGAAAGTGCAGAGTGTGTTATTACCGTAGCAGGTCGTATGGGTCGGGGAAAGTGTAGAGTGTGTTATTACCGTAGCAGGTCGTATGGGTCGGGGAAAGTGTAGAGTGTGTTATTACCGTAGCAGGTCGTATGGGTCGGGGAAAGTGTAGAGTGTTCTTACCGTAGCAGGTCATATGGGTTGGGGAAAGTGTAGAGTGTTATTACCGTAGCAGGTCGTATGGGTTGGGGAAAGTGTAGAGGTGTGTATTAACGTAGCAGGACGTATTGGTTGGGGAAAGTGTAGAGTGTTATTACCGTAGCAGGTCATATGGGTTGGGGAAAGTGTAGAGTGTGTTATTACCGTAGCAGGTCGTATGGGTTGGGGAAAGTGTAGAGTGTTATTACCGTAGCAGGACGTATGGGTTGGGGAAAGTGTAGTGTGTTATTACCGTAGCAGGTCGTATGGGTTGGGGAAAGTGTAGAGGTGTGTATTAACGTAGCAGGTCGTATGGGTTGGGGAAAGTGTAGAGTGTTATTACCGTAGCAGGACGTATGGGTTGGGGAAAGTGTAGTGTGTTATTACCGTAGCAGGTCGTATGGGTTGGGGAAAGTGTAGAGGTGTGTATTAACGTAGCAGGTCATATGGGTTGGGGAAAGTGTAGAGTGTTATTACCGTAGCAGGTCATATGGGTTGGGGAAAGTGTAGAGTGTGTTATTACCGTAGCAGGTCGTATGGGTTGGGGAAAGTGTAGAGTGTGTTATTACCGTAGCAGGTCGTATGGGTTGGGGAAAGTGTAGAGTGTGTTATTACCGTAGCAGGTCGTATGGGTTGGGGAAAGTGTAGAGTGTTATTACCGTAGCAGGTTATATGGGTTGGGGAAAGTGCAGAGTGTGTTATTACCGTAGCAGGTCGTATGGGTTGGGGAAAGTGTAGAGTGTTATTACCGTAGCAGGTCATATGGGTTGGGGAAAGTGTAGAGTGTTATTACCGTAGCAGGTCATATGGGTTGGGGAAAGTGTAGAGTGTGTTATTACCGTAGCAGGTCGTATGGGTTGGGGAAAGTGTAGTGTGTTATTACCGTAGCAGGTCGTATGGGTTGGGGAAAGTGTAGAGTGTTATTACCGTAGCAGGTCGTATGGGTTGGGGAAAGTGTAGAGTGTTATTACCGTAGCAGGTCGTATGGGTTGGGGAAAGTGTAGAGTGTTATTACCGTAGCAGGTCGTATGGGTTGGGGAAAGTGTAGAGGTGTGTATTAACGTAGCAGGACGTATGGGTTGGGGAAAGTGTAGAGTGTTATTACCGTAGCAGGTCGTATGGGTTGGAGAAAGTGTAGAGTGTGTTATTACCGTAGCAGGTCATATGGGTTGGGGAAAGTGTAGAGGTGTGTATTAACGTAGCAGGACGTATGGGTTGGGGAAAGTGTAGAGTGTTATTACCGTAGCAGGTCGTATGGGTTGGGGAAAGTGTAGAGTGTGTTATTACCGTAGCAGGTCGTATGGGTTGGGGAAAGTGTAGAGTGTGTTATTACCGTAGCAGGTCGTATGGGTTGGGGAAAGTGTAGAGTGTTATTACCGTAGCAGGTCGTATGGGTTGGGGAAAGTGTAGAGTGTTCTTACCGTAGCAGGTTATATGGGTTGGGGAAAGTGTAGAGTGTTACTACCGTAGCAGGTCGTATGGGTTGGGGAAAGTGTAGAGTGTGTTATTACCGTAGCAGGTCATATGGGTTGGGAGAGGTGCAGAGTGTGTTATTACCGTAGCAGGTCATATGGGTTGGGGAAAGTGTAGAGTGTTACTACCGTAGCAGGTCGTATGGGTTGGGGAAAGTGTAGAGTGTGTTATTACCGTAGCAGGTCATATGGGTTGGGAGAGGTGCAGAGTGTGTTATTAACGTAGCAGGTCGTATGGGTTGGGGAAAGTGTAGAGTGTGTTATTACCGTAGCAGGTCATATGGGTTGGGGAAAGTGTAGAGTGTTATTACCGTAGCAGGTCGCATGGGTTGGGGAAAGTGTAGAGTGTTATTACCGTAGCAGGTCATATGGGTTGGGGAAAGTGTAGAGTGTGTTATTACCGTAGCAGGTCGTATGGGTTGGGGAAAGTGTAGTGTGTGTTATTACCGTAGCAGGTCGTATGGGTTGGGGAAAGTGTAGAGTGTTATTACCGTAGCAGGTCGTATGGGTTGGGGAAAGTGCAGAGTGTGTTATTACCGTAGCAGGTCATATGGGTTGGGGAAAGTGTAGAGTGTGTTATTACCGTAGCAGGTCGTATGGGTTGGGGAAAGTGCAGAGTGTGTTATTACCGTAGCAGGTCGTATGGGTTGGGGAAAGTGTAGAGTGTTATTACCGTAGCAGGTCGTATGGGTCGGGGAAAGTGTAGAGTGTGTTATTACCGTAGCAGGTCGTATGGGTTGGGGAAAGTGTAGAGTGTGTTATTACCGTAGCAGGTCGTATGGGTTGGGGAAAGTGTAGAGTGTGTTATTACCGTAGCAGGTCGTATGGGTTGGGGAAAGTGTAGTGTGTGTTATTACCGTAGCAGGTCGTATGGGTTGGGGAAAGTGTAGAGTGTGTTATTACCGTAGCAGGTCGTATGGGTTGGGGAAAGTGTAGAGTGTTATTACCGTAGCAGGTCGTATGGGTTGGGGAAAGTGTAGAGTGTGTTATTACCGTAGCAGGTCGTATGGGTTGGGGAAAGTGTAGAGTGTGTTATTACCGTAGCAGGTCGTATGGGTTGGGGAAAGTGTAGAGTGTGTTCTTCCCGTAGCAGGTCGTATGGGTTGGGGAAAGTGTAGAGTGTTATTACCGTAGCAGGTCGTATGGGTTGGGGAAAGTGTAGAGTGTGTTATTAACGTAGCAGGTCATATGGGTTGGGGAAAGTGTAGAGTGTTATTACCGTAGCAGGTCATATGGGTTGGGGAAAGTGTAGAGTGTGTTATTACCGTAGCAGGTCGTATGGGTTGGGGAAAGTGTAGTGTGTTATTACCGTAGCAGGTCGTATGGGTTGGGGAAAGTGTAGAGTGTTATTACCGTAGCAGGTCGTATGGGTTGGGGAAAGTGTAGAGTGTTATTACCGTAGCAGGTCGTATGGGTTGGGGAAAGTGTAGAGTGTTATTACCGTAGCAGGTTGTATGGGTTGGGGAAAGTGTAGAGGTGTGTATTAACGTAGCAGGACGTATGGGTTGGGGAAAGTGTAGAGTGTTATTACCGTAGCAGGTCGTATGGGTTGGAGAAAGTGTAGAGTGTGTTATTACCGTAGCAGGTCATATGGGTTGGGGAAAGTGTAGAGGTGTGTATTAACGTAGCAGGACGTATGGGTTGGGGAAAGTGTAGAGTGTTATTACCGTAGCAGGTCGTATGGGTTGGGGAAAGTGTAGAGTGTGTTATTACCGTAGCAGGTCGTATGGGTTGGGGAAAGTGTAGAGTGTGTTATTACCGTAGCAGGTCGTATGGGTTGGGGAAAGTGTAGAGTGTTATTACCGTAGCAGGTCGTATGGGTTGGGGAAAGTGTAGAGTGTTCTTACCGTAGCAGGTTATATGGGTTGGGGAAAGTGTAGAGTGTTACTACCGTAGCAGGTCGTATGGGTTGGGGAAAGTGTAGAGTGTGTTATTACCGTAGCAGGTCATATGGGTTGGGAGAGGTGCAGAGTGTGTTATTACCGTAGCAGGTCATATGGGTTGGGGAAAGTGTAGAGTGTTACTACCGTAGCAGGTCGTATGGGTTGGGGAAAGTGTAGAGTGTGTTATTACCGTAGCAGGTCATATGGGTTGGGAGAGGTGCAGAGTGTGTTATTAACGTAGCAGGTCGTATGGGTTGGGGAAAGTGTAGAGTGTGTTATTACCGTAGCAGGTCATATGGGTTGGGGAAAGTGTAGAGTGTTATTACCGTAGCAGGTCGTATGGGTTGGGGAAAGTGTAGAGTGTTATTACCGTAGCAGGTCATATGGGTTGGGGAAAGTGTAGAGTGTGTTATTACCGTAGCAGGTCGTATGGGTTGGGGAAAGTGTAGTGTGTGTTATTACCGTAGCAGGTCGTATGGGTTGGGGAAAGTGTAGAGTGTTATTACCGTAGCAGGTCGTATGGGTTGGGGAAAGTGCAGAGTGTGTTATTACCGTAGCAGGTCGTATGGGTTGGGGAAAGTGTAGAGTGTGTTATTACCGTAGCAGGTCGTATGGGTTGGGGAAAGTGCAGAGTGTGTTATTACCGTAGCAGGTCGTATGGGTTGGGGAAAGTGTAGAGTGTTATTACCGTAGCAGGTCGTATGGGTCGGGGAAAGTGTAGAGTGTGTTATTACCGTAGCAGGTCGTATGGGTTGGGGAAAGTGTAGAGTGTGTTATTACCGTAGCAGGTCGTATGGGTTGGGGAAAGTGTAGAGTGTGTTATTACCGTAGCAGGTCGTATGGGTTGGGGAAAGTGTAGTGTGTGTTATTACCGTAGCAGGTCGTATGGGTTGGGGAAAGTGTAGAGTGTGTTATTACCGTAGCAGGTCGTATGGGTTGGGGAAAGTGTAGAGTGTTATTACCGTAGCAGGTCGTATGGGTTGGGGAAAGTGTAGAGTGTGTTATTACCGTAGCAGGTCGTATGGGTTGGGGAAAGTGTAGAGTGTGTTATTACCGTAGCAGGTCGTATGGGTTGGGGAAAGTGTAGAGTGTTATTACCGTAGCAGGTCGTATGGGTTGGGGAAAGTGTAGAGTGTGTTATTACCGTAGCAGGTCGTATGGGTTGGGGAAAGTGTAGAGTGTGTTATTACCGTCGCAGGTCGTATGGGTTGGGGAAAGTGTAGAGTGTTATTACCGTAGCAGGTCGTATGGGTTGGGGAAAGTGTAGAGTGTGTTATTAACGTAGCAGGTCATATGGGTTGGGGAAAGTGTAGAGTGTGTTATTACCGTAGCAGGTCGTATGGGTTGGGGAAAGTGTAGAGTGTGTTATTACCGTAGCAGGTCATATGGGTTGGGGAAAGTGTAGAGTGTGTTATTACCGTAGCAGGTCGTATGGGTTGGGGAAAGTGTAGAGTGTGTTATTACCGTAGCAGGTCATATGGGTTGGGGAAAGTGTAGAGTGTGTTATTACCGTAGCAGGTCGTATGGGTTGGGGAAAGTGTAGAGAGTGTTATTACCGTAGCAGGTCGTATGGGTTGGGGAAAGTGTAGAGTGTGTTATTACCGTAGCAGGTCATATGGGTTGGGGAAAGTGTAGTGTGTTATTAACGTAGCAGGTCGTATGGGTTGGGGAAAGTGTAGAGTGTGTTATTACCGTAGCAGGTCGTATGGGTTGGGGAAAGTGTAGTGTGTGTTATTACCGTAGCAGGTCGTATGGGTTGGGGAAAGTGTAGAGTGTTATTACCGTAGCAGGTCGTATGGGTTGGGGAACCCTTGCAGTAGCAGACTCAATACGTTGCTGATAGCAGAGATGGTGGGCTGAGACAGTGACGTGTCTCTCAGGGTTAACAGCAGCTTGGGAATCAGCTGGAACTCTCGTAACAACTTGGCGTTCTTCGCTGCCTCACTGTGATTGGGGAGAAGAGGACAGACAGACGGTTGATATATTACACACAGGAAACCTGGTCTTCCTGTCTTTGTTTTTCATAAACCCCAGGTGATTAAAATTATAGTTTCACTATTAACTGAAATATCACATTTACAAAAGTATTCAGACCCTTTACTCAGTACTTTGTTGAAGCACATTTGGCAGTGATTACAGCCTCGAGTGTTCTTGGGTATGACGCTACAAGCTTGGCACACCTGTATTTGGGGAGTTTCTCCCATTCTTCTCTACAGATCCTCTCCAACTCTGTCAGGTTGGATGGGGAGTGTCGCTGCACAGCTATTTTCAGTTCTCTCCAGAGATGTTTGATCGGGTTCAAGTCCGGACTCTGGCTGCGCCACTCAAGGACATTCAGAGACTTGTCCCCAAGCCACTCCTGCATTGTCTTAGCTATGTGCTTAGGGTTGTTGTCCTGTTGGAAGGTGAACCTTCACCTCTGTCTGAGCTCTGGAGCAGGATCTCTCTGTACTTTGCTCCATTCATCTTTCCCTCGATCCTGACTAGTCTCCCAGTCCCTGCCACTGAAAAACATCCACACAGCAAGATGCTGCCACCACCATGCTTCACCATAGAGATGGTTCCAAGTTTCCTCCAGAGGTGACGCTTGGCATTCAGGCCAAAGAGTTCAATCTTGGTTTCATCAGACCAGAGAATCTTGTTTCTCATGGTCAGAGTCCTTTAGGTGCTTTTTGGCAAACTCCAAGCGGGCTGTCATGTGCATTTTACTGATGAGTGGCTTTCCGTCTGGCCACTCTACCATAAAGACCTTATTGGTGGAGTACTGCGGAGATGGTTGTCCTTCTGGAAGGTTCTCCCATCTCCACAGAGGAACTCTGGAGCTCTGTCAGAGAGACCATCAGGTTCTTGGTCACCTCCCTGACCAAGGCCCTTCTCCCCGATTGCTCAGTTTGGCCGGGCGGCCAGCTCTAGGAAGAGTCTTGGTGGTTCCAAACTTCTTCCATTTAAGAATGATGGAGGGCACTGTGTTCTTGGGGACCTTCAATGCTGCAGAAATGTTTTGGTACCCTTCCCCAGATCTGTGCCTCGACACAACCCTGTCTCGGAGCTCTACAGACAATTCCTTCGACCTCATGGCTTGGTAATTGCTCTGACAAGCACTGTCATCTGTGGGACCTTATATACAGTTGAAGTCGGAGGTTTACATACACAGGTTGGAGTCATTAAAACTTGTTTTTCAACCACTCCACAAATTTCTTGTGAACAAACTATAGTTTTGGCAAGTCGTTTAGGACATGACACAAGTAATTTTTCCAACAATTGTTGACAGACGGATTATTTCACTTATAATTCACTGTATCACAAGTCCAAGAAGTTTACATACACTAAGTTGACTGTGCCTTTAAACAGCTTGGAAAATTCCAGAAAATCATGTAGAAGCTTCTGATAGGCTAATTGACATCATTTGAGTCAATTGGAGGTGTACCTGTGGATGTATTTCAAGGCCTACCTTCAAACTCAGTGCCTCTTTGCTTGACATCATGGGACAATCGAAAGAAATCAGCCAAGACCTCAGAAAAAAAATTGTAGAGCTCCACAAGTCTGGTTCATCCTTGGGAGCAATTTCCAAACGCCTGAAGGTACCACATTCATCTGTACAAACAATAGTACTCAAGTATAAACACCATGGGACCACGCAGCCGTCATACCGCTCAGGAAGGAGACGCGTTCTGTCTCCTAGAGATAAACGTAATTTGGTGAAAAAAGTGCAAATCAATCCCAGAACAACAGCAAAGGACCTTGTGAAGATGCTGGAGGAAACAGGTACAAAAGTATCTATATCCACAGTAAAACGAGTCCTATATCGACATAACCTGAAAGGCCGCTCAGCAAGGAAGAAGCCACTGCTCCAAAACCGCCATAAAAAAAACAGACTACGGTTTGCAGCTGCACATGGGGACAAAGATCGTACTTTTTGGAGAAATGTCCTCCGGTTTGATGAAACAAAAATAGAACTATTTGGCCATAATGAAAATGTTTATGTTTGGAGGAAAAATGCTTGCAAGCCGAAGAACACCATCCCAACTGTGAAGCACGGGGGTGGCAGGTTCATGTTGTGGGGGTGCTTTGTTGCAGGAGGCACTGGTGCACTTCACAAAATAGATGGCATCATGAGGGAGGAAAATTATGTGGATATATTCAAGCAACATCTCGAGATATCAGTCAGGAAGTTAAAGCTTGGTCGCAAATGGGTCTTCCAAATGGACAATGACCCCAAGCATACTTCCAAAGTTGTGGCAAAATGGCATAAGGACAATAAAGTCAAGGTATTGGAGTGGCCATCACAAAGCCCTGACCTCAACCCTATAGGACATTTGTGGGCAGAACTAAAAAGGCGTGTGCGAGCAAGGAGGCCTACAAACCTGACTCAATTACACCAGCTCTGTCAGGAGGAATGGGCCAAAATTCACCCAACTTATTGTGGGAAGCTTGTGGAAGGCTACCCGAAATGTTTGACCCAAGTTAAACAATTTAAAGGCAATGCTGCCAAATACTAATTGAGTGTATGTAAACTTCTGACCCACTGAGATTGTGATGAAAGAAATAAAAGCTGAAATAAAATCATTCTCTCTACTATTATTCTGACATTTCACATTCTTAAAATAAAGTAACTACCTAAGACAGGGAATTTTTACTAGGATTAAATGTCAGGAATTGTGAAAAACTGAGTTTAAATGTATTTGGCTAAGGTGAATGTAAACTTCTGACTTCAACTGTATACAGGTGTGTGCCTTTCCAAATCATGTCCAATCAATTGAATTTACCCAGGTGGACTCCAAGTTGTAGAAACATCTCAAGGATGATGAATGGAAACAGGATGCACCTGAGCTCAACTTTGAATCTCATAGTAAAGGGTCTGAATACTTACATAAATAAGGTATCCGTTTTATATTTTTAAAACATTTGCAAACAAATCTAAAAACCTGTTTTCGCTTCATCATTATGGGGTATTGTGATGTCATTATGGGGTATTGTGATGTCATTATAGGGTATTGTGATGTCATTATGGGGTATTGTGATGTCATTATAGGGTATTGTGTGTAGATTGATGAGGGGGAAATGGATTTAACCAATTTTAGAATAAAGCTGTAACATAACAAAATGTGGAAAAAGTCAAGGGGTCTGAATACTTTCCGAATTCACTGTATAACAAGAGTTAATCATTCCTCACCTGGACTCAGTGAGGAGCTCTATAAAGTGTTCAAACAGGGACAGGTGCAGTTCGTAGGGTGCATGTAGCCACACCTGAGGAGACAGAAAGAACATTTGAAGACCTCTACAAACATACCACCAGAAAACCAACAACATTATTTTGTCTCCATGGACCACGTTTGGCTCGACTTGGATCAGTCGCCCTGAGGCCTATTGTGTTTGGCTTGCACCAAGGACCACCAACCACCATTTTGGCTCAAACTGGATCAGTTTCCCGGGGGCCATCTTGTCTCAAAACTGGAGCCAGTTTCCCTGAGGCCCATTGGTTTAGTGCTAACCTCGAAGTCACAGAGCAGGTCCTGGAAGGCGGTGGTGTTGGGGATGATGGAGGTCTCGTGGCCGCTGTCTACTGTTCCCACCAGGGAGAAGGTCAGGTGCAGGATGTGGCTGTTCAGCAGGTGACGCTTTTTCTTCAACAACATGGCCAGCAGCTAGAGACCGAATAACAGACACATACTACCGTTAGACTGAGTTATATTATAACTACAGCAGACAGGATGTGGCTGTTCACCAGGTGACACTTCTTCTTCAACAGTATGGCCAACAGGTACAGCAGAGAAACAACCGTTTTGTCTGAGCAACAGTGTTCACACTAGGCCATATTGCATTGTGGGTAGTGTAGTTGTACCTGGTAGCCTTTGATGCGCTCCATCTCCTTGCTGGCCAGCGGGTTGCTCTTGACGACGCACACCATCGCCTTGACGGCCGCGTAGAGACCCTCAACGTCCTGCGCCATGGCAACCAGGCCCAAAATGGCCGCCGCCCCGCCCACGTACTGCAGGTTGGTCGCCACAGGCTTGGGGACGAATGCACGCACACCTGGAAGAGAGCGGAGAGGAGGAGTTAGTCTACAGGTAAGGTGTGTAGTTGGTGACCACAGACTTGGGGACAAAGACACACCAAGAGTGGGGAAAAAGGTATTTTCATTTTATTTATTAAAAATAAATGAAAAATGGGGTCGTTTTTACCAAATTGTCTCCCTAATTGCTAGTTACAACCTTGTCTCATCGCTGCAACTCCTCGATGTTGTCGGGAGAGGCACAGGTCGAGACACGCGTCCTCCGAAACATGACCCACCGAGCCACATACTTCTTAACACACTGCCAGCTTAACCCGGAAGTCAGCTGCACCAACGTGTCAGAGGAAACACCGTTCAACTGATGACTGAAGTCAGCTGCACCAACGTGTCAGAGGAAACACCATTCAACTGATGACTGAAGTCAGCTGCACCAACGTGTCAGAGGAAACACCGTTCAACTGATGACTGAAGTCAGCTGCACCAACGTGTCAGAGGAAACACCGTTCAACTGATGACTGAAGTCAGCTTGCATGCGCCCGGCCCGCCACAAGGAGTCGCTAGAGCGTGATAGGCCAAGGAAAGCCCCCTGGCCAACCCTCCCCTAACTCGGACGGCGCTTGTCCAATTGTGCGCTGCCCGATGGGCCTCCCGTTCACGTGGATGGAACCCCAGGATATAGTGCCGCCTCAACACTGCGGTGCAGTGCCTTACACCGCTGAGCCACTCGGGGAAAAAGTTATTTTCAAGGCACAATCTGTTGTTACAAGATTTGCTTATATGGCCAATTCAACCCCGATTGATAGTTACATTCTCCAGGTATCCTAACCCCTTACCCAGGTATCCTAACCCTTTACCCAGGTATCCTAACACCTTACCCAGGTATCCTAATCCCTTACCGGGGTATCCTAACCCCTACCCAGGCATCCTAACCCCTTACCCAGGTATTCTAACCCCTTACCCGGGTATCCTAACCCCTTACCCAGGTATTCTAACACCTTACCCAGGTATCCTAACCCCTTACCCAGGCATCCTAACCCCTTACCCAGGTATTCTAACCCCTTACCCGGGTATCCTAACCCCTTACCCAGGTATTCTAACACCTTAACCAGGTATCCTAACCCCTTACCCAGGTATTCTAACACCTTAACCAGGCATTCTAACTCCTTACCCAGGTATCCTAACACCTTACCCAGGTATCCTAATCCCTTACCGGGGTATCCTAACCCCTTACCCAGGCATCCTAACCCCTTACCCAGGTATTCTAACCCCTTACCCAGGCATCCTAACACCTTACCCAGGTATCCTAATCCCTTACCCAGGTATCCTAACCCCTTACCCAGGTATCCTAACCCCTTACCCAGGTATCCTAACCCCTTACCCATGTATCCTAACCCCTTACCCAGGTATCCTAACCCCTTAACCGGGTATCCTAACCCCTTAACCAGGTATCCTAACCTCTTACCCAGGTATCCTAATCCCTTACCCAGGTATCCAATGACAGCTGCTCCTATGGTGCGTGCTGGACCGTTGAGGTGACCGGCGGCGTTGTGGATCAGCTTGACCGGAGTGGCGTTCTCATGAGATGACACAGCCAACTGAGGAGAGGGGGAGAGGGGAGGAGGAGAGAAGGAGGAGAGGGTGGGAGGAGAGAAGGAGGAGGAGAGAAGGGGGAGAGAAGGGGGAGGAGAGGGGAGGAGGAGAAGGAGGAGGAGAGAAGGGGGAGAGGGGAGGAGGAGAGGGGAGGAGGAGAGAAGGAGAGAAGGAGGAGAGGGGAGGAGGAGAGAAGGAGGAGAGGGGAGGAGGAGAGAAGGAGGAGGAGAGAAGGGGGAGAGGGGAGGAGGAGAGGGGAGGAGGGGAGGAGGAGAGGGGAGGAGGAGAGAAGGAGAGAAGGAGGAGAGGGGAGGAGGAGAGAAGGAGGAGAGGGGAGGAGGAGAGGGGAGGAGGAGAGAAGGAGAGAAGGAGGAGAGGGGAGGAGGAGAGAAGGAGGAGAGGGGAGGAGGAGAGAAGGAGGAGAGGGGAGGAGGAGAGAAGGGGGAGAGGGGAGGAGGAGAGCAGGGGGAGAGGTGGAGGTGGAGAGAAGGAGGAGAGGGGAGGAGGAGAGAAGGAGGAGAGGAAGAGAGAAGGAGGAGAGGGGAGGAGGAGAGAAGGGGGAGAGGGGAGGAGGAGAGAAGGAGAGGGGGAGAGAAGGGGGAGAGGGGAGGAGGAGAGGGGGAGAGAAGGGGGAGAGGGGAGGAGGAGAGCAGGAGGAGAGGGGAGGAGGAGAGAAGGAGGAGAGGGGAGGAGGAGAGGGGGAGAGAAGGGGGAGAGGGGAGGAGGAGAGCAGGAGGAGAGAAGGAGGAGAGGGGAGGAGGAGAGCGGAGGAGGAGAGAAGGGGGAGAGGGGAGGAGGAGAGCAGGAGGAGAGAAGGAGGAGAGGGGAGGAGGAGAGAAGGAGGAGAGGGGAGGAGGAGAGGGGGAGAGAAGGGGGAGAGGGGAGGAGGAGAGGGGGAGAGAAGGAGGAGAGGGGAGGGGGAGAGCAGGAGGAGAGGGGGAGAGAAGGGGGAGAGGGGAGGAGGAGAGCAGGAGGAGAGGGGAGGAGGAGAGAAGGAGAGCAGGGGGAGAGGGGAGGAGGAGAGAAGGAGGAGAGAAGGGGAGGAGGAGAGAAGGGGAGGAGGAGAGAAGGAGAGCAGGGGGAGAGGGGAGGAGGAGAGAAGGAGGAGAGGGGAGGAGGAGAGAAGGGGAGGAGGAGAGAAGGAGAGCAGGGGGAGAGGGGAGGAGGAGAGAAGGGGGAGAGGGGAGGAGGAGGAGAGCGGAGGAGGAGAGAAGGGGGAGAGAAAAACAGGTCAAAATCTGTCTTCCATCTCAAGACATTCTACCCAAAGCAACCCGTGCTAATCTACTGTTGTTAAATCTGCTGCCTCTGCAGCCGACTGTTCTCTACTGAGATTAACCTTTAGTACACTCAGACAGGGAGAGAGGCCATGGGGTTCACCTGGGAAACCACTTCAGATAACATTGTTACAGGTGGAGATAACATTGTTCTAGGTGAGGTGGAGATAACATTGTTCTAGGTGGAGATAACATTGTTCTAGGTGGGGTGGAGATAACATTGTTCTAGGTGGGGTGGAGATAACATTGTTCTAGGTGGGGTGGAGATAACATTGTTCTAGGTGGGGTGGAGATAACATTGTTCTAGGTGGGGTGGAGATAACATTGTTCTAGGTGAGGTGGAGATAACATTGTTCTAGGTGGGGTGGAGATAACATTGTTCTAGGTGGGGTGGAGATAACATTGTTCTAGGTGGGGTGGAGATAACATTGTTCTAGGTGGGGTGGAGATAACATTGTTCTAGGTGGGGTGGAGATAACATTGTTCTAGGTGGGGTGTAGAGAACATTGTTCTAGGTGGGGTGGAGATAACATTGTTCTAGGTGAGGTGGAGATAACATTGTTCTAGGTGGGGTGGAGATAACATTGTTCTAGGTGAGGTGGAGATAACATTGTTCTAGGTGGGGTGGAGATAACATTGTTCTAGGTGGGGTGGAGATAACATTGTTCTAGGTGGGGTGGAGATAACATTGTTCTAGGTGGGGTGGAGATAACATTGTTCTAGGTGGGGTGGAGATAACATTGTTCTAGGTGGGGTGGAGATAACATTGTTCTAGGTGGGGTGGAGATAACATTGTTCTAGGTGGGGTGGAGATAACATTGTTCTAGGTGGGGTGGAGAGAACATTGTTCTAGGTGGGGTGGAGATAACATTGTTCTAGGTGGGGTGGAGAGAACATTGTTCTAGGTGGGGTGGAGATAACATTGTTCTAGGTGGGATGGAGATAACATTGTTCTAGGTGAGGTGGAGATAACATTGTTCTAGGTGAGGTGGAGATAACATTGTTCTAGGTGGGGTGGATAACATTGTTCTAGGTGAGGTGGAGATAACATTGTTCTAGGTGGGGTGGAGAGAACATTGTTCTAGGTGAGGTGGAGATAACATTGTTCTAGGTGGGGTGTAGAGAACATTGTTCTAGGTGGGGTGTAGAGAACATTGTTCTAGGTGGGGTGGAGAGAACATTGTTCTAGGTGGGGTGGAGATAACATTGTTCTAGGTGGGGTGGAGATAACATTGTTCTAGGTGGGGTGGAGAGAACATTGTTCTAGGTGGGGTGTAGAGAACATTGTTCTAGGTGGGGTGGAGAGAACATTGTTCTAGGTGGGGTGGAGAGAACATTGTTCTAGGTGGGGTGGAG